>NW_027672943.1:0-55000 GCF_964194105.1 Spermophilus citellus | reverse complement strand
ACTGCTCTGATCAACAGAATACAGCTGGCTCTGTGACAGCTTTAAGGCCCAGGATTTAAGGCATTGGCTGCCTCCACTTCTCTCTTAGAGTGCTCAACCGCCATTTAAAAGCCTATTTATGCTGAGGTTGCCATGCTGTTGAGGAAGCCAAGCCATATGAAGGGCCCTTGTAGAAGGCTAGCTGCCCATTCAGTCCCAATCCATCCCATGCCCGAGTTATGCAAATCCGCCCATAGAGGAGCCAGAAATGTGAGTGATGAAGCTATTTTACAGAGCCTGCCCAAGGGGAACCAGACCCACTGACAATCTGATCATAAACGCACGAGCGACCCAGGTAAAGGCCACCTGGCTAAGTTCAGTCAACCTACAGATTCATGAGACATAATAATACCACTGTCTTTTGACATGAAATTGTACCACATATAATAATAACCTACATAAAAATAGGTGGGTTTAGCCATTAGGTTATAACAGATAACTGTAACAGGAGTTTCCTGCTTCATGGGCTATTTCCTAGCACGTGAGGAATGGTTGAGGGAACAACCTATATTTAGCCTAGAGAAGGGAACACTCAGAAAGAATAATAACCATCCTCAAATATCTAAAACACGGCCATGTGGAAGAGAGAATGCCTTTATTCTCCAAAGGACACATCTAGGACGAAGACCAGACGTTGCTGGTGAAGCAGGCAGCATCAGGTTCCTAGGATGAGTGCTGTCCCATAGTAGGGCACTTCAAAAGGGAAAAAACACATCTTCACCTTCTCTGGACATGTTCACGTGTGCACTTGTGACATCTGGTGAGGCTGAGCATTAAAGTGAGCCTGGAATAAGATAAGAGACGAGAAGCTGAGGCCAGGGTGCTGGGTCCAACCTTGTATTTGAGGGAAGTGGCGATGTACAGGCAACTCCCATCAAGAGCCTTGCGGTTCTCCATTTTTATTGTTAGAAAGTGCTGACTCATGAGCCTCTTGAAGGCCCTACTTTGGGTACAGCCAAAGAAGTCAAAAATTGTGCTCCATTTGTGTACAATGAATTGAAGGGCATTCTGCTGTCATGTATAACTGATTAGAAAAAATAAATAAATTGTTTTTAAAAATGCAAAACTGAAAAAAAAAAAACTGACCAATAATGTTAGTATGTTTCCAAGCCCAAATGAGCATAAGTTTCAACCAATAGCAGTGAACCCAATGCATTATATAAATGCCTAGATTAGCATACACTGATGGAGAAAACCTGCTATTGACTCCCCTCTTGCACTGCAAGATTTCTGTCCCTGTTCTTCAATAAATCCTGTTACACTAAAAAAATAAATAAATAAAAATAAGAAGAAAAAAGTGCTGATTCATGAGGCATTCAAATTCAGGACCTTGACTCCAATGAACACCATTCTTAAACAGTGAAGCTTCTTAGCAATTCTGCATGTGCTCTATTTTTAAAATGTTCATGGAAGTAGATGGAATGGATGCTATTAGAAACCTCTTTTAGTATTTAAGTAAACCACTTTGCAGAAAAGCTTTAAGATGGAGAGAGGTGCCCCTTGGTTACCACTCCTGCTTCCTACTTCCTTGCATTTGATAACTCACCGTAGCCCACAGACTGGGTTAGTCATTTCACAGTATTCTCTGATTAATCTGTACCCTGCCTCCAGTACTAGGGATCAAACCCAGGTTCTCAGGCATGCTGGCAAATGCTCCACCACTGAGTTACACCCCCAACCACAGTATTCTCTTATTTATGCCACATAAACCTTTTTCATTCTATCTTATCTTAAATTTCTACTTCACAGATGATGAAACTGAGGCCCATAAAAGTTAAGTAAACTGTCTAAATACACAGTCAGCAGTCAGCAACTCCTAAACTGTTAACCTGGCCAAGCCTACTGATTGGCATAGATCAAAATATCCTTCTTACTGAAAGCAGTGATTTTGTTTTAACTGAGAACTTCCTGGGAAGCTTGCTCCTTTCTTTCCAGACACCCTTTTATTTTATTTTCAAATAGATTATGAATTTGTAGGGTTAGCAATAGCAGAAGAAAGAACACATTGAGAGTGAAAGTCCTCTCCTTATTCAGCAATGACTGTTTATTTGGGGGTAGGTGGTGGGTCCTAGGTAGAGCTTAAGAAAAAAAAATGCTAACAATCCTTTCCAGTTTTCTCCCCAAATCAGACAGATTTCACAAATCAGACAGATGCCATATAACACAGTGCTCCTCAGTGCAAACTAGAAAGCCAATTACCCTGACCCCAAGAGAACAAGATAAGATAAAGTCAATCATTATTGTTCCTTTCCATTAAGAACAACACACACTTGAAAGAGCCTTCCCTACAAATAAACCAAACTTACTACTGTTATATTTTTAAGAGTCAGTTTGCCAAATGAGGCAGCCTTGGCTTATCTATTCAAAGAGAAATGAAAGTTCATTCCTTTAAGGACCCATCTTGGGTTTATCATGAAAGCATTGATATTGAAAAGTACTCAGGGAGCAATCGATGGGGACTCTGGATGTGTATATTTTTAACCTGTCTTTGGGTCTTGGGCTGACTGTGGAGGGCTTTTCTGCAGGGCTTTGAATGAAATGACCCTTCAAGGTAGTTTTGTACATCAAGCACAGGGCTGTGTTTATACCCAATCCCAGATCAGACAGGCTTCACTAACCACAGAAGTTGGGATAAGAGCCAGATGCATCCCACACATCTCTGTGGTCCTCCTGCCTTCTGGCATACTCCAGGACCAGATTGGAAAATCTGTGCCCAGTTTGGGGGCCAAGTTTGGTGTGATCCGGGGATGATTTATATGGCTTTGGGTGGAGTCCACATGATATGTGCTACTTTGGCCAAGTTTAGCTTTGGAGTTTCTAACTCATTTGAAATAAAATGTATTAGGTGGGGACAGATGGGCTCCCCAACAGGGACCAGAGGAGTTTCCTCCAAATCTTTTGGGACCCAAAATCAACTGATTTTTCCCACCTCTTTGATTCAAAGTCTAAAACACATGCAACGCAGGTGGTGTAGGGAGAAGGAGTTGGGCGTACAAGTGCTTTCCAGGATTTTCCAAAAATAAAAATAAATTGCTTTTAATTTCTGAAGGGAGAAAGACTGGATTGATTTTACAGGCTTTCCTCTAAACAGCAATTTACATGCTGAAACTGTAAAGCTGAGGGTAAAATATCCCTTCCTGGTGATTTGAAATCCGTTGATTAATTTCAAGTTGATGACCTTGTTCCCCTGCAACAATAGAACTTTAATTCATCTCACTCAGGCTGCCTCTAACTAGTTTTCAACAATCGCTAAACAACCAGCAAGTAGTGGCTATCCGAGGGATGGAATCCCTACTAATAAATACAAATTAAATGAAGCATAGCAAAAAGGACCTGATCGCAATACTAAACTAAATAAGGATTTTCTCTGCATTTCAAAAAGAAAAATACAACCCCATCAAAGGAAGAATCTCAGATACTCTAGAGAAATGCCGTTCTGTAGAAAAGAAATGCAAGCCACGTATGTAATTTTAAATTTTTCTGGTAGCCACATTAAAATGTAAAGTCTCATGAAATTCATTTTTGAAACATATTTCTATTTAACCTAATACATCCAAAATATTATTACTTGAACATACAATCGAAATAAAAAATGGATGACATTTTGTATTCTTTGCATACTTGAGTATGTCTTCCATACCTAACCGCACATCTCAATTTTAACTGCATATTTTGAATTCTCAGTAGACTCATCTGGTTGGTGGCTGACATTGGACCGTGCAACCTTAAAGTAATAACCACGTCATATGTATTTCTAAGCAGATGTAATAGTTAACTCAGACACCAAGCTACAAGAATCTGATGAACCATTATGATCTCTCAGGAATAACATCTGAGAAGTAGTAACTGCAGCAGGCTGCCAGGACTCTAAGATGAACCTTCTCCAAGCTTCAAGACCATGTGTCTCAGTTTCCCTGTTGGAAAAATGATGACAAGAACCTAAAGTATCTCATGCAGGTAAGTGGGTTGAATCAGTTAATACAAGTACAGTGTTGGAACTGTGCCTGGAATATCATCATAATCAACAAATCTTAGCAAGAAGAGGCTGATGAGAATATCTTGCAGATAAGATTGTTCCTTATTCATCACCACAAGTCTCAACACCTACCACAGTCCTAGTATACAGAAGGTGGTCAATGAATAGTTTATTTAAGATGGTCAGGGTGGTAGGTACTGTGATATTCTGCCCAGACTCTACCTCCAGAAATAATAAGAATTTTACTTAGGCTGCAGGGAGTGAAACCAGCAAATAGCCCCTGCTATTATCTCCCTCCAGGGATTTCCCTAGGTTAAGAGCAATGCCACCCTCAGGAAAATGCAAATCAGAACCACAATGAGACATCACCTTACCCCCATTAGGATGGAATTAAAAAGACAAAACTAACAAATGCTGGTGAGCTTGTAGAGAAAGGAGAATTCTCACACGCTGCTGGTGAGAAAATAAATTAGTACAGTCATTATGGAAACCAGTATGGAGGGTCCTTATAAAATTAGAAATAGAGCTACCACGTGATCCAGCTATCCTGCTGCTGGGTCTATACCCAAAGGAATTGAAACTACAAAGTCCAAAAGACCTCTGCATTTATGTGTTGATTACAACAGTGTTCATAATACAGAGTCAGCCTGTAGCCATCAACAGATAGATGAATGGATACAGAAAACAGACCAAAATGGACATTTTGGTACATTCTATTCTGTAATAGAAGACACAGAGACCAACCACATGAATACAGTTATCTTATACTGGACAAAGATGCCAAAAATATACATTGGAGAAAGTACGCAGCAAAATGAAATTAAACCTCTATGTCTCACCATTCACAAAACTCATCTTAAGGTCAATCAAGGACGTAGGAATTAGAGCAGAGACCCTGCGCCTAATACAGCAAAAAGGAGGCCCAAGTCTTCATCATGTCAGAGTAGGCCCCGACTTCCTTAACAAGATTTCTAAAGAAATAAAATCAAGAATCAGTAAGTGGAATGGATTCAAACTAAAAAGCTTCTTCTCAGCAAAGGAAACAATCACTAATGTAAAGAGAGAACCTACAGTATGGCAGCAAGTTTTTACTACACACACATCAGATACAGCACTAATCTCCAGGATATATAAAGAACTCAAAAGACTTAATGCCAAAAAAAACCAAACAACCCAATCAATAAACGGGCTAAGGAGCTGAACAGATACTTCTCAGGAGATATACAAGAGATCAACAAAACCCAGATGCCCTTCAATAGATGAATGGATAAAAAAAAATGTGGCATCTATACACAATGGAGTACTATGCAGCAATAAAAAATGACAAAATCATAGAATTTGCAGGGAAATGGATGGCACTAGAGCAGATTATGCTTAGTGAAGCTAGCCAATCCCTAAAAAACAAATACCAAATGTCTTCTTTGATATAATGAGAGCAACTATGAACAGAGCAGGGAGGAAGAGTAGGAAGAAAAGATTAACATTAAACAGAGACATGAGATGGGAGGGAAAGGGAGAGAAAAGGGAAATTGCGTGGAAATGAAGGGAGACCCTCATTGCTATACAAAATTACATATAAGAGGTTGTGAGGGGAATGGGAAAATAAACAAGGAGAGAAATGAATTACAGTAGATGGGGTAGAGAGAGAAGTTGGGAGGGGAGGGGAGGGGGGATAGTAGGGGATACGAAAGGTAGCAGAATACAACAATTACTAATAGGGCATTATGTAAAATTGTGGATGTGTAACCGACGTGATTCTGCAATCTGCATTTGGGGTAAAATTGGGAGTTCATAACCCACTTCAATCTAATGTATGAAATATGATATGTCAAGAGCTTTGTAATGTTGTGAACAACCAATAAAAAAAAAGAGATCAACAAATATATGAAAAAGTGTTCAACATCTTTAGTAATTAGAGAAATGCAAATGAAAACTACTGTAAGATTTCATCTTACCCCAGTCAGAATGGCAGTTATCAAGAATATAAGCAGTAATAAGTGTTGGAGAGGATGTGGGGAAAAGGTACACTCATACATTGCTGGTGGGGCTGCAAATTGGTGCACCCACTTTGGAAAGCAGTGTGGAAAGTCCACAGAAAACTTGAAATGGAACCACCATTTGACCCAGCTATCCCTCTCCTCAGTCTATACCCAAAGGACTTAAAATGAACATACTATAATGACATAGCCATACCAATGCTTACAGCAGCTGAATTCACAATAGCTAAACTGTAGAACCAACCTAGATGCACATCAATAGATAAAAGGATAAAGAAACTGTACTATATACACACAATGGAATATTACTCAGCATTAAAAGAGAATAAAATTATGGCATTTGCAGGTAAATGGATGGAGTTGGAGAATATTATACTAAGTGAAGTAAACCAATCCCAAAAGACTAAAAACTAAATGCTTTCTCTAATTAGTGGATGCTTATCTATGATAGGGGTAGTGGGCATGGGAAGAATAGAGGAACTCTGGATTGGGCAAAGGGGAGTGTGGAAAGGAGTTATAGGGTTAGGAAAGATGGTAGAGTGAGATGGACATCATCACCCTAGGTACATGTATGACTGTATGAATGGTGCGTCTCTACACTGTGTACAACCAGAGAATTGAAATGATGTGCTCCATTTGTGTATGATGAATTAAAATACATGTAAAAATAAGTAGAACAAATAAAAATAATAAGAAAAGAAAATAGGGCATATTGTCCTACCACAGAAAGGAAGGAAATCCTGTCATTTGCACCATCAAGGATAAAACCAGGGATCACTGTGCTAAATGAAATAAGCCGGGCACAGAAAGACAAGTACTGTACAATCTCACTCATACTCACAATCTCAAAAAGTTGATCTCATAAATGTAGAGAGTAGAACATTGGTGACCAGAACCAGGGAAGGATGTGGGCGAGGAGAGTGCAGAGAGGATGGTTAACTGTTCAGGAGTTCAGTTGGACGGGAATGACTTCTAATGCTCCACAGCACAGAAAGACAACTATGGTTGACAACAATTAATGGAATGCTTCAAAATAGCCAGTAGAGAGTATTTTTAATGTTCCCAGGACAAAGAAATGATACATATCTAAGCTGGTAGATGGGGCAGTTATACTGATAGGATCATTACATGTTGTCGATATATATTGAAAAGTCATAATGCACTCCATACAGATGTGCACATACTATATGTGTCATTGAATAATATAAAATAAGAAAGAAAAAAGAAAGAGTAGTGCCTTACCAAGCCAAGCTCCTTTCCAGGGCTGTTTGTTTATAACACAGTGACACTTAGGCAAACTCTCCTTTCCTGTGGAAGATAGCTGTGGAAGGCTGTTCCTGCTCCAGAGCTCCTCATCTTGTGTTTGGATCCTTGGCATTCTGGCTCAACTCCTCCCTCTCCTCCCTTCCACTGGTGTTGATCCCCAAAGCACTTCCCAATAAAAATCCTGCATATTAATATACAAACCCAGAGAACCTCACCCAATGTTGAAAGAAGAATTAGGACAGTGGATGGGGCTAGAGGTATAGCTTAGAGATAGAGAGCACACGCTTAGCATGCCCTGGACCCTGGGTTCAATCCCAGTATGAAAGGAAGAAAGAAATCAAGGAAGGAAGGAAGGAAAGAAGGAAAGAAGGAAGGAAGGAAGGAAGGAAGGAAGGAAGGAAGGAAGGAAGGAAGGAAGGAAGGAAGGAAAGAAGGATGGATCTAAATTACCCATGTTCTTTTTTCAATGTTATTGTATTTTTATACCTTCATTTTATTTGTTTTTATATTTATGTGGTGCTAAGGATTGAACCCAGTGCCTCACCCATACTAGGAAAGCGCTCTACCACTGAGCTACAGTCCCAGTCCCCTACATTCTGATAATAATTGCTGTGAGCCACATACAAGTGTTTGCCCATATACCATACATCCTTGAGTCCTCCCACCAGGGGCTCATTTTTTCCAAGATACATGACCAGTGACAGAAGAAATGAAAACAGCTTGGAACATTGAGACTCTTTCAAGAAAGCTTCTTTTTTCTTTGGGTTATCCAAGACCATACTCTACACATGCCAGAGCGGGCCCAAACCACTGAGTTCCCTTGCATCTCAGACTTTCAAATTCTTAAATTTGCCCTTTACTTAAAAAAGTCAATGATTTCACCAAGAAAGTTTGATTAGTTTCTTTTACTTTCTGTAATGAAGTGCCATCCTTTTTACACTTGAAAGGATCTTTGTAATAATGCAACATTGATCTTTTGAATACAGATGAGCTAACCTAGATAATAGGATTTAGAATGTGAAAAGGCTGGACTTGCAACGATATTTAAGGCTCCAGTGCCATCAAGAGGAATTATGGCACAAAACATCTGTTTCCTGGAACATTGTCGGATTCCACCGAAATAAGTATAGGATCATGTTTCCTTCTGCACATGATTTTTGTTTTGATCAGCATCCTAAGAGAAGTCAATAGGCTGTGTCCCCAGATGTCAACCACCTGATACAAAACATAAACAAAAACAACAGAGAGTGATTTAGCTCTCGGATCTGTCTTCCCCAGTCTGCGGCATTAAGCCTCAAAGGTCTAGAACTGGGATTCAAAACTGATCCTAGAAGGCAGTTCTAATAAAACTTTAGACAAAATGGAAAAAGGTTCATTCGTACAGTGTTTTCCACTAAGATCCATCAGGAGCTGGGGACATGAAAGTGGACTGAACTCACTCCAAGCCCTTAAAGAACTGATGAGGGGAGATCAAAGAGTGAAGCTTTGGAAAATGAAGTGGGTTCCATAGAAAACAATACAGTATGGTGTTGGTCTTCCATCTCCCTACTCCTTCGGGAGAAAGAGAGAGGGGCTTTTTGCCAGTCCCACCCTCCAAGAAAACTGAGCCGCTAGCGACATCTTTATTGAATGAAGCCTCACACATAGGAGGCGGCTCCTGCTCAGTCAGGGCGAATGCCATGTCACCTATATATGAGCAATATTAAACTCAATAGAGCAGCATGAAAAAGAACCATCACAAAGTCCCAACTCAAAAACAAGTTTAAGAGGACCAAGACTACTGCTCTATTTACAGGCATGTCTGAGATTTCCCATTTTTTTAATTAAGTATGAATCTAGGTTGCAACATGATAATTAATTCACGTGCAATATACAGTGTTAAGTATGAGATACCAAATATAAAATATTTAGAGATCAGAGAGCTCTGTGTGGAATAAATTAATCTAGGAAGCCTTTGGGACTTGGGTTAGATAATAACTGACCATTATTGTTCTCTTATTCTATACCAGGTATACGCATATCATTTAACTCTACAGATTGTACAAAGGGGTTACCCCTGCTGAACAAATGAGAAAAAAGAGGTTGAAAGTTAAGTAACTTACCCAAGAGTGTACCATTGTAAGACAGTGAAATTGGAATATGAACTCAGTTGGGCAGGCCACAAAGCCTAGAATTTTCAACAAATAAATCACACCAAATACTTGACAAAGAGTTAGGATGGATCAGAAAGGCATGGAGCCATGAATGAAGACTTGGCTGCCCAGACAGGCCCACAGGGAAAGGCGAATTGAGAGAAAACCAGTGGAGTGGGGTCCTGGGGGGCAACTAGCAATACAGAGTCCAGCTTGAGGACAAGGTAGGGTGCCAGACCTTGGAATGACAAATCACACCAAAGGAATTAGGATAATACTAAAGAAAACAAAGCAGAGATGCACTTAATGGGATAGTTATAAGACATGGTTTTGGTTACCAGGCAAGACGTAACAACCCAGTTCTGCAGAGTCACAGGGAGGCTGATGGGTGTCCTCATCATATACAGCCCAGGAACAGAATGAGTTCCAGGATCTACAGCCCAGGAACAGAATGAGTTCCAGGGTCTACCTTCTGCTCACTCGGCTGAGGAATTCAGTAACCTCTACTATGATGGCCAGAGCTGGATCCTCCAAAACATGTACCATGATGTTCAAACCCATGGAATATTTTAAAAGAAAGAAAAATAAAATAAAGAAAGAATAGGAGGGAAGGGAAAGGAAGAGAAGAAAGAAGGGAAACAGGAGGGAGGAGAAAAGGAAGGAAGAAAAGATGAGAGGGAGCGAGGGAGAAAGAGTTTTAAATTCCTAGGTCCAAATAGTTTGAGATACTCTGTATGCAATAGCATCCTTTGAAGGGTTTGTCATGTATATTAGGGTCAAATTTCATTTAAGGAAGCCATCATCTTTCAAACTTCTGTGATCACCAAACCCCACAGGCAACCCCTAGGAAGGAACAATTTTGGGGGAAGACAGGGACACAGAACCCTGCCAGACTCTGCAGAAGAAGGGTATCACAAAGGTGTGGGTGGTCTGAGAGCAAATGGCATAAAGAAGAGCACAGATTAGTCAGGATTTAGGGCTGAGAAGAGTTGCAGATTCCATTTCAAAAAAAATAAGACCTTGGGGCTGGGGTTGTGGCTCAAGTGGCAGCGTGCTCACCTGGCATGCGTGAGGCACTGGGTTCAATCCTCAGCACCACACAAAAATAAAATAAAGATATTGTGTCCACCTAAAACTAAAAAAATAAATTTAAAAAAGACTGGATTTAAAAAAAATAAGACCAGATCACAAAGGAACTGCAAAGCCTGAAAGAACAGAAAGAGAGAAATTTTCTGGACTAACGAATCAACAGCAAAGATGGAAGGACCTAGATGATCTAAGAGCTCAAAATCTGCTCTCCCTGTGGGGAGGTGAGCTGTTTTCAGCTCTCTGACAGTATATGAAGTAAAAGTGCCAGGGTTCTGAAATCAGATGTCCTCATTTGAATGTCAGCCTGTCATTTACCCCCTGTGTAACTTTGGGTGCTTAATCTCTCTTTTCTCCTTTCTAGCAAAGGGGAAACTAAATTTTAAAGAAATGATATACCTTGCCCAATAACACATAGGTAGAAAATATTACAGCTAGGACTCAAAGCCAGATATAGCTTCCTCTGGCATTCCTGTCCTGGGCCATATGGTAAAATACCATATCTAAGACTTCAGCCCTTTGAATTCAGCACTTCCAGGACAAGGAATCCAGTCACTCAAACAATCCTCATGGTCCACCACTGGTCCCTCTGGGTCTCTGTCCCCTTATTAGTAAGCTAAAAGTATTACCTTTGCTCACCACCACCCCCAGGAAAGATTTTATTGGAATATAAAGTTACATAAGATCTGTGCTGTTGTTACAAATTCACCAAACTCCACCTTTAGGCAACATATTTTTTTTTTATTCCAAGTGCTAGTTGATCTTACAGTTATTTTATTTCAAAGTAACAGATACACTCAAGTGTAACAGTGGGAACTGTGAGGTAACTCAGCCCCCACCAGCACTTAGAGATGTCTTGTTGGCCTCTATTCTTTGCGCAGCTGGTTTAGCACCTTCCTGCACTGCAGCAGTTACCCAAGGTCAGCAATTGTCAATTTCCATTTTGAGTCACCTCACTGTAAGGGGGAAGCTGCACTCCAGAACAAAGGGCTTTTTTTCCCCTCATTTCCCCATTTTCCAAATTTAAACCCCTGGAGGCCTGAAGTAAGCAGCCCAGCTCTTCAACAGAGAGAGCCCTGGTCTCCATCCCAGTCATAGCTACTGGGTTATCCATAGCCAGCAGCTGTCACAGCTTCAGGTAGCCAAAGCCCCAGAACCAATACCTGTAGAGGTGAATCTGAGCCGGGGCTTTGACTTGTAAACAGAAGCTTTGAGAGAACAAAGTTGTGAGTTTGTCTCCACCAAAGCAAACTTTCTCTGCTGTTTGCTTTGGGCATTTTGCTGATGTATCCACAGAACAAGAATGGATTTCTTGTCTGTTCCTGCAGCCTCTTCTAGCCATGCTCAGCTCTGACACCACCTTGAGGCTGGAGAGTAGGTGTGAGGAGACACCCAGGTCAGAACTCAGGATCCAAAGGCAATTCCTCTCCTGCTCCCGCCTCTTTAACCCTTTCTTCCCCAGCCTACTCAGCCAATGGATCTGCAAATTGGCAAAGCAGTACTAGATGGGAGGCTCATGAAGCAGTGACCTTAGAGGAAGGTACAAAAAAGCCAGGGCATAGCCCATCTCTCAATGTGTGCCCCACATCCTGGTAAGCAGTGTGACCATAGGAGGATGATTGTGAAGTTAAATGAGGCTAGTGAGGTGCAAGGTCAACCTGAAGCCAGCCTACCAACAAAGGAGCTCTCCCAGGTGCTGAAATTCAAACTCCAGCCAGGGCAGGCAATACTTCCAAATGCAGGGCACACAGGTCTACATTCAAGCTCATTTTTCTTCAGACATGTTGCTCTAACACTATATCTTTCATTTGTTCTACTTCGAGGCAGGCATGAGTATTAAATTCTCATTTCCTTTTTTTATTGTGACAAAAACCATACAAAGGCAATTACAAAGGCTCCTCCCTTTGTGTCAAGGAAACAAAAGGGGGACTTGTGTATATATGGTGATGACACAAAGCCACAAGGAAGGAGGTGACCTGGCTGTTACCAGGGGACTATCAGGCTAGCAATACCACAGTGTCTAGTGTTTCAAAATCTGGATCTTTAATGAGAGCTCTTTGCATTTAAGTGTTGACAACTCATTTTTAGAAAAACTGTACAGATCAATATAACATGACAAACCAAAAATTCCCAGAGAATAGTGCTAGAACTTCCCACCTTTATCCTGAAAGCTGTGTCTCAACCCACCTTTGGAAGAGTGAGCTGATTAGCTTTAAGACCTGCAGAAAGCACAGGGGGACAAAAGACATGAGAAACCTGGACTGGGGCCATCTGTGAAAGGGGCCACTTCGGAGTTCCTAGGATCATGGGTTTAAGAAAGAACACCCAGTTCCATTCTCAGAGAAAGCTTGTTGAATGCAGAAGAAGATTTCATGCAAGGATTTCCTGGGTACAACAAGATTGAGTCATATCTAAAGGGTACTGGATGGTTTGGGGGAAGGATGGGTTTATGCATTATCTTTGTGACATTTCCAATTAAATGTAAAATCAGCAGAACATCTTCTGTCAGGGTCACAAGTTATACTGAACACTCGCCTCAGCTTGTTAGCACACCAGTCCCTCAAAACAGCAAAAAGGAGGATAAATCAACTGTCTTTGCTACCTTTATCAGCATAAACAAAGAGATAAAAATATGGTATAAAATTTTAACTATCTTTCCCCATCCTACCTGCAAATTTGAAATTCCCCTGTGCTTCAATAAAGGAAAAATACATCCAATGAAGTCTAACAAATGTGCCATCTGTTCAGAAAGCAGGAGACGGGCATTTTTTTTTCATGTGACACCACTGCCCTCCTGTGTTCAGAAATAATAATGCATCTACTTTCCAAAGAAGCTCTGAAGGTTATATGACCAAAACCAACACTCTTCACCAATATAAATCATTTATAGCATAAAGCAGTATATAAAGAAACTTTCATTTTAAATAACACAAATATCACTTGTAATAAAACCTATTCAAATCATACACTGGATACTGAGCTTCATTCCACACTGAGTTTTCTCATAGAAGGGAGAGATCATTAGAAAACTGCTGGATATGGATTGGAGATGCAGCATAGTGGTATAGCATGAACAAGTCCCTAGGTTCAGTCATCAACAACACAACACACCATGGTGCCAAGACAATCCCAGAGGTTATTCCTGGATGGGCATTCTCTGAAGGGCTCTCAGGAACTCAGTGGTTCAACAGAGCACAAAGAAAAATTTCCCCATCAAGGAGAAGCAGATAGAATGGTAGCAAACAACATAATTTTTTTGTAATTTTAAGTTGAAGATGGACATAATATCTTTAGTTTATTTATTTACTTATTTGTATGTGGTGCTGAGGATTGAACCCAGTGCCTCTCACATGCAAGGCATGCACAAACCCAGCCTCTCTACATCAATTATATCTCTTGTTTCTCCTCCCCAACCCCAACTATAGAGTGACTCAGGCAATGAACACAATTTCAAATGGAGTGTCTATTGACAAAAATAAGGTACCACGCTCATTCAGGATCAAAATGCTTCCAATCCAGTTTACCTGTAAAATGGGGGAAATTCCATCTATTTAATCCTTACAATCACCCTATGGAAAGTTAAGATGTAATAAAAATTTATTCTCTTGGGTACCTAAATTTTCCCAAGATTGGCCAAAACCTGTAAGCTATATCATAATATTGCAATTTGAATTGAAGTGCAAATGTTTGATTTAAATTCCATGGACATGATTGTTCATGTGATAATCTGAAACCTTAGTGATTAACCTCAGCTTGTGTCACTCAACACATTATGCAAAGTTGCTTCCCCTACGGGTCAAAAACAGGCCATCTGGTCAGAAAAGAAAGGACTCTTTGACCCCTCTGCAGGGGAGCCTGACATAGCTCCAGGTCTGTGACCAGTAGCAGGTCATGCAAGGTACTAACCAGATGAACCTAACGCCCTCCTGGGCTGCTGGCTTCTGCGGCGAGGCCCAGCCCCACTCTCTGTACTTCCCCAGTCCTGCCCCAAGGGGGAGTAGAGCCCTCTGCCCCACTGGTGGACCGAGAGCATCATAGCTCGCTTTGTTTTATAGATATCAGTATGTCGGCTGTTCTGTGTGAAGATTCACATCAAAGGTGAACATTTTGAAAGAGGGGACACAGGGTCTGAGGAAATAGGCTTTGGCATCAGACACACCTAAATTGAAGCCTCACCTCTCCCGGTTATTAGCTGTATGATTTCAGCAAATTAATCCAAGTCTGAGCTTTCACCCAGTCTGCATAATGCCCCAATTCCTTGAGCTAAAATGAGAATGAGCACATGCTTGCCGTGATTTTAGCTTGGCCCCTGGCCCATGACACATGCTAGAGGATGATAAGAGTGCTGCCACTGAAAATAGTTAAAGCCCATGTGAAGGCCGGGTCATGTTTTCCTGGGGTGAGCAGAGTCTCCAGGCAGGAAAGCTCCTGCATGTGATTTCGACTTGGAGACCATGAGGGATGCACACTCCCCAATTTCAGGACCAAAGGGCAGGATTGGGAGTCAGAGAGCCTGACAACATGACCCCTAGCCATTTGTCGAACATTTACTTCTTCCCTCGGAAACTGTCAGGGCCATGATGGATGTTTCCTTTCCTTTCTGAGCCACCCTAGTGGCTGGCCTGATGAGGGTGAATGGCAAAGGGGTGGCTCCTCACAAAGGGAAGGCTTTCACACCAAGTGACTGGTCTTGTCTATTCACACCAGGGTCATCAGCCCTTCCCTGGAGTGTTGTAAAGGCGGTCCCCCTAGGACTGCTGAAAAGCAAGCCCATGACCTTTATTTCTTTACTGTCAAGAACTGGGAAGATAGGTTAAGCTTCCAGTCCCCAGTCTCCCTTCAAACTAGTGTCCATATCCTGCTTAGTATTCCAGGCCCTGGTATATACCCATTTCTGACAGAAATTTTGATCCTTGAACCCTTATCACCTTTATTATGAGCCTCAGGCACAACCATTCTGAACAATCCACTATTCTTTTCAATCATTACACTTCCACTTTTTTCTTAATATTTTTTAGTTGTAGATGGACACAATACTTTTATTTTATTTATTTTTATATGATGCTGAGAATCAAACTCAGTGCCTCACACATGCTAGGCAAGTGCTCTACCACTGAGCCACAACTCCAGCCCTCTACTTCCACTTTTGGTTTTGTTTGAGGTTTTTTTTCCATTTTGACTCCATGCCTTGACTGCATTCTTTTCCCCTTCTAAAACCTGACATGGCCTCAGGCCCCATTCTTAAGCTCGAGTTCTTTTTCAGATAGCTTTATTGTGATATAATTTATATATCATAATATTCACTGTCTTTAAGTATATAAATAAATGAATTCTAGGAAAATTACAGAGTACAATCATCACCATGATCTAATTTTAGATTATGTACTGCAACCTGAGAAAGCAGCTCCTGTTCACTTCGTATTCCCACCCCCAAGACTCTGAACATTTCACCCGGAATCATTTCAAGTGGAAGTATAAACTGCATGCACTTTTGTGTCAATGGACTCTGTCCTTTTACCTATCCTGGAACCTTGGACATTACCTTGGACAGCTCAGGCCCACACACCCCCTGCTCTGGCTCCTGGCCTGTTGGAGAGGGTGTCTGCACTTCTTGACAACTCTTTAAATACTCTCCGCTTGCAAGCTGCTGGTCTTAGCCTGGCAGTACAGTGTTCAGCAAATCTAGACAAAGTCCCTTCCTCACAGTGCTATACAAGTATTTATGTCATCTAAATAAATTTAAAACTAGCAATGTCACATGTTTTATAAAAGGGAGAAGAAAAACAATTTTAACCTGAGTTAGCTTAATGCAATTTAAAATATTTCCCTGTTATCAAGAGAGTTAGTATCGGGGCTGGGATGTGGCTCAAGCGGTAGCACGCTCGCCTGGCATGCGTGCGGCCCGAGTTCGATCCTCAGCACCACATACAAAGATGTTGTGTCTGCCCAAAACTAAAAAGAACAAATAAATATTTTTTTTTAAAAATTCTCCCTCTCTCTCTCTCTCTCTCTCTCTCTCTCTTTAAAAAAAAAAATAGAGAGTTAGTATCTTCATCATTATCCAAAGTACACGTATGAAGACTCAAATTGGGTGTCAACCTACTTTATATACAGAGATATGAAAAATTGCGGTATATATGTGTAATAAGAATTATAATGCAAAAAAGAAACAAGTACATGTATAAAGACATGAATTGGAGTGAACATACTTTATACAAAGATATGAAAAATTGTGCTCTATATGTGTAATAAGAATTGTAATACATTCTGCTGTCGTGTATTTAATAAAATGAAATCAATTAAAAAAATTTTAAAAGAGAGTATCTTGAAAATTAAACAGGGACGAGAGGTGGGAGGGAAAGGGAGTGAGAAGGGAAATCGCATGGAAATGGAAGGTGATCCTCAGGGTTATACAAAATTACATATAAGAGGAAAGGAGGGGTAAGAGAAGAATAATACAAGTGGAAGAAATGATTTACAGTAGAGGGGGTAGAGAGAGAAAAGGGGAGGGGAGGGGAGGGGAGGGGAAGGGGGATAGTAGAGAATAGGATAGACAGCAGAATACATCAGACACTAGAATGGCAATATGTAAATCAATGGAAGTGTAACTGATGTGATACAGCAATCTGTATACGGGGTAAAAATGGGAGTTCATAACCCACTTGAATCAAACTGTGAAATATGATATATTAAGAACTATGTAATGTTTTGAACGACCAACAATAAAAAAATTAAATAAATAAAACACTTTGTTAAAGTACTTATCAATATGCTGTTATAACTTTTGTGTCACTTTCATATAATAAAGTACAGAGTCAAATTAAAAAAAAAGAAAATAAACTTTCTAATGAAAATTAAAATAATGTTGTTTTTGCTAAAAGTATGATATGATATTCAGGACAATTTGTATGAAAATCCCAACTTCCATTTTTTGGAAAAATTGACAAGCTAATCCTAATATTCATATGGAAATACAAGGACATAGAGAATTGGAACCTTCATACATTGCTGCACATCATTCACAGAGACGTAAAATGGTGTCGCCACTGCGGCAAACAGTTTATTAGTTCCTCAAAATGTTTAGCATAGAGTTACCATGAGCATAGAGATACCAGCAATTCCACTACTTGGTATATACCTGTTAGTACTGAAAACACATGTCACATGAAAACTTGTACACAGATATTCATACCAACTTCACTGATAATAGCTTAATGTTAGAAACACCCCTGATGACATCCCAACTGATAAATTGATTAGCAAAATATGATATGTCCATACAACAAAATATTATTCAGTCATAAAAAGGAAGGTAATACTGATACATGCCACAACATGGCCGAACCTTGAAAATATTTTGTTAAATGAAACGAGTCAAAGAAGACCACTGATTGTATGGTTCCATTTATATAACATGTCCAAAATAAACAAATCCACAGATGCATAAAGTAGGCTAATGATTGCCTAGGGCTCGGGATGAAAAGTGATAGTTTCTTTGGGGACCAATGAAAATATTCTAGAGTTAGATAAGGATAATAATTTCACAGCATTATAAGTAGACTAAACAAAAGAAAGCTACACTTAAAAAAAAAAAGAAAGCTACACTGAGTTGGAGATTTTAAAAGGGTATGCAAGTCATATCTTAACAAAAAACAAGGAAGGCTTGTTCTTTTGTGAATTCAATTCAGTGAAGAAGGGCATGGGGAAAGAGCGTGCTGTGCACCCCCTTCCCCTCCTGTGACCACTAAGCTCTGGACTCTCAGCCCAGCCCCCTCTTCCAGGTTCTGCTATGTGATGCTCCCACTTGGACTTCATGCCTCACATTTCTCACTAGAGGGAGACTGGGAGGCAGGAAAAAGGAAAATTCCACTTTCAACTTACTTCTTACTCTATCAGTGTCCCCCCAGGAATGACACTGAGTCCCAGAAGTGCCACCACAGCAATGGCACTGGGTCCCAAAGCACAGCTGGCTCTGCTCCCAACCCCCAGCTTCTGCCAACACCCACAGGACCATTCCCATGATGCTCCTCTGGAAGGCACCAGAACAGCCAGGCAGTGCTTCCTCCTCAGAGGTCCGCCCTCCCCAGATTCACCCCGTCACATCCTTTGTTCCTCATTCCTAAGTTCTTGCTTCCCACAGTTACTGTTTCTTGATACCTCATTATTCCCTTCTCATTCTTTTAGCAATCTAACCATGTAAGCATTCTCCCATGTTGAATTTCTTATGTTGAAATATTTGTATGGTTTCTTTTGCCTAATTGCATCCTGACTGATAAAAGGGGTCATATATTTATCACATATATATGTATGTGTGTGTATATATATGTCACATTATTCTAATATTTTAACATTCATATTGTAATATTACCTATCATTTTTCTTTATATAATGGGATACTATGTCATGGCATAACCTGCTTCATATTATAAGCATCTTTATCAATGCACTTCCACATCATTTTGTATACAGCTCATATATCCTTTTTATGGTAATTGGATTCATTGCCTCCTCTCACATGATGTTGTTCATTGCTCTAAATTTGTCTAAAGTTATTGGTCTGTTGAGGAACTTTAATTGCTCTGAATTCTAATTAATGTCATTTATTTATTGAGCACCTACTCTCTGAAAACATTATACTGAATATTTGGGGGATATAATGATAATTTAGACATAGTCTTGCACCAGAGGAGTTGGAATTTATTGGGGAGAGATGAGACAAAGCTGAAACTATTCCATTGAATTTTCCCAAACGTTTCCAATTTTAAGTAATCTGTCCTTTTCTCTCAAAGACACTAATTCTCAAGCTCAGATTTTTGTTTTTGAAGACAAGGTCACAATAGTCATAGATCTCCATTCAGTTGCTTTCAAGCAAGTCTTTATCCTGCTGCTCATCTGCCCCATAAAAAGGGGAAATTCTATTAATAGTTCATAATGGCTTTGAGATAAAAAGACATTCTGAGAGTACATGTAAGTTTAATTCCTTCCAGATAAAATGGTTATAGTTCCAAATTTATATAAGACTTACCAAGATACAAGACTTACCAAGCTGGAAAAGAAATAGTAATATAATTGTACCAAACTGCATGCTGGTATTCAGAGAATTTTCTGAGCCATAATCATCTTTGACTCTACTAAAACATCAACAGGCTTCCATTGGGGTACCAAAAGTCACTTTCTTAAAGTCACTTTCTTAGACATCCTTACAAGGTCATTTTTTCTTGGTGAAGATTTTACTCAAGAGTAAGATACCAATCCTACATTTCATTTACAACTGAGAGAAGCCCACGGGCTCAGAATGATTTATTAAGAATATTTTCCTTAAATAAGTTCTCTTCATAAGCCCATAATGTATTCAAAAAGGAAAGAGTGGAATTAAATAAACATACTGGTCTCACGAAAATTTCTAGACACCTAGACACCAATTCATTATTTTTAAATGTGATAATAAAAAAGGAAAAAAAGTCAGCATATGCTACACCTTTCTAAGAGGTAAATAAATTTTAGTGAAATGAAAATAGTCTTAGTGAAAAAAAAAGTTCTTCTATCCAAAAGTATTCCAGCCAATAAATGTAGAAGAAATGATAGAAATCAAAAATCACCATTTCTTAAACATTAACAAAATAACCAATCCAAGCAATGGTCTTTGATTTAATTTTGTGGTACTTCTATAACAAGCTACCTACAACTGGGAGGCCTGGAACAACAGAAATGTATTCTCTCCACAGTTCTGAAAGCTGCAAGTCCAAAATCAAGGTATCAGCAGGATTGGGCTCCCTCTGAGAATCTAGACAGAATCCTCCTGTCTCTTTCTTGCTTCTGTTGATAGCCCTGTCAGTCCTTGGTGTTCCTCATATTTTCCTGTTTATAAAGATACCAATCAGGTGCCAGGCATGTTAATCCCAGATACTCTGGAGGCTGTGGCAAGAGGATCACAATGTCAAGGCTGGCCTGGAAAATTTAGTGAGAGACTATCTTAAAATAAATTTTTTTAAAAAGTCAGGGGATATAAAACTCAGTGCCCAAGACCCTGGGTTCAATCCCTAGTAGCACAAAAATAAATAAATAAGTAGAACTACCAGTCATGTTGGACTGAGGCCCATTGTAATGAGTATCTCTGCAAAGACTTCATTTCCAAATAAAGATTACTTTCTTAGGCACCAGGATTTAGAGTTTCAACCTGTGTTTTTGGAGGATATAATTCAACTCAAAGATAAAAAGATTATTGAAAGTTATGGGAAATCTTACACGAAGGAATAAAATCATGACCACCTTAGAATCACTAAGCTAAACAAGCTTATTTATTAGACAAAGGAATGAAGCATAAACTATATGACCCCCACTATAACATATTCTTCAAAAACAAATAAAATAATGAACAAATGTGGAAAATAATGTGCCTTTAGTTCTCTCTTCTATACTCATAAAGAACACTGGACATGAGTGGGTAAGTCAACCTGCACCATGGGGAAGCACCAGCCAAGTACAGCATGTGTGACAATTGCCTTGTTTCTTTAATAAGCAAAGACATATGGGGGAAAAAAGAACAGGAAATGTTCTGGGGGAATTAAAAAAGGAATTAAAAGAGAGCCAAGATTTAAGAATCAAAAAGCAATAAACAGAACAAATTTGAAAGTCAATTTAATAAAGAGAAAATTATTTGGATAAAAAGTTCATAATAATCAAAGCTATGTTCATATGCATTGTGTATTAGATAATATTAAGGACATTTTCTTATTTACCTAAAGTCTTATTTTAAAAACATGTTTCTTTGTGAGATTCTGAAGTACTTCATGTTTTGCTAAAAGGCATACATTATTTACTTTTAAGTGTTACACACCCACACACACACACACCACACACACATATACACACACATCCTATGTTGCATGAGTGAGTAAAGAAATGAATGACTCAGGGCTCCTATGCCTCTCACCTGTGGGTTGGTTCACTCTACTTTGGATGTCAAAAGACCACGTTCAGTTGCAATCAGTATTTCAGAAACAGATTCAATTACTGAAAATGTCATAGCTCTTTTGGACCATTTGGTACTGACATTGTAACAGGAGTGAAGATGAGCACAAGTAAAAGAGAAGTCACCTTCTTAGCACCTACTAGGTGTCAGGCACTCATGATGGCACACTAACAACTGTTGTCTCAGCCAATCCTGAAGACATCCACATTCGATAAGGATGGCTTCAATTTCCATTTTGCAAGTGGAGAAATTGTGGCTTGGGGAGATGGAGTGACTTGCCCAGTGTCACAAGACAGGACTAGGTGTTTTAGTCAGCTTTTTTATCAGGGTGTCCAAAAGACCTGAAAAGAACAATATTTTGGCTCATGGTTTCAGAGGTTCAATTCATGGTTGGCCAACTCCATAGATCTGGGCCCAAGGAGAGGCAGAACAGCATGGCAGAAGTGTATGGAAGAGGAAAGCAGCTCAGGACATGGCCACTAAGAATCAGAGAGAGGACTGTGCTTACCAAAGACAAAATATAAATCCCAAAGGCATGCCCCAGTGACAGTTCCTCCAGCCACACCCTACCTGCCTACAGGTACCACAAAATTAATCTATAGTGGACTAATCCACTGATTGGGTTACCATCTCATAATCTAACCATTTCACCTCTACAGATTTAGGGGATACCTCATATCTAAACTATAACACTGAGTAGAAATCTCACTCCCTCTGGATCTTGTAAGAATAGTGTGGAAAGATAAACAGGGAGGGAGGCTTCTTAATCAATAGTATGCATCATTAACAAGGGAATAAAAGCATAACACAAAGTATTGGGAGATGTTCAATGAAATTCAGCAGATAGAATATACATTTCATATCCTCTCCATCCTGAAGCTTCACTGTATCTATAGTAAAGGAATTTAAAAAGAAAAAGTCCTATACTCATAAGGACAAAGCAGTAATTGATCAGGAAAACCTGGGGAAACAGACTCCTAAACTGGCAGTAGGGAGAGCCAAAGAGCAACCCATTGACACATCCAGGCCCCAAATGCACAGGTGCCTGTGGCCTTGGATACCTTAAGGAGAATAAAGAAAGAATGGCATTAAAACACTAGAAATTTGACAGGCTGTTTTGTAATCAGTTAGGTACAGACTGCCTCCTCCACTCAGCCCAGAGAGCCAGTGAGAGTCAGACCTAGTCCCAGGCAGGCATCTTCCACCAAAGGCAGAGGCTGAAAGTTTACACAGCAAAACTTGAGGCCCACCTCCCACATCCCTCCTCCTCCACCTCAACCCAGGTTGCTGGCACCTTGAATAAGTCCTCCAAGCAGAACACCGCAACAGACTTCTCTAGGGAATCAGGTCAGCCACAGGAAAAGCCTCACTATATTTAGGGTAGCCTGGTTAGAGAAGTCACCTGCAGTGACACTCACAGTTGACAATCCCTCCCTTCACTCAGGTTCCGTTTTGTTGTACTGTAACATTCAGGACAAAGCAAAACCAGGAAGACTGGAAAATCAGTGGTCACCAGGAGCTAGAAGGGAAGAAGGAAGGAAAGGATAGAGAAGAGTTCAGAGGCTGAGCACGGCAGCACCTATAATCCCAGTGGCTCAGGAGGCTGGGGCAGGAGGATTGCAGGTTCAAAGCCAGCCTCAGAAAAAGTGAAGTGCTAAGCAACTCAGTGGGACCCTGTCTCTAAATAAAATACAAAATGGGGCTGGGAATGTGGCTCAGTGGTTGTGTTACCATGAGTTCAGTCCCTAATATCAAAAAAAAAAAAAAAAAACAGAGAGAGAGAGAGAGAGAGAGAGAGAGACAGAATCCAGAGGATTTTTAGGGCAGTGAAACCATTCTTAATGATACTAGATTGGTGGATACATGTTATTATGCATTTGTCAAAACCCAAAGAATGTGCAATGCCAAAAGTAAAACTTAATGTAAACTTTGGTGATAATTATTATCATTTACAGTGATAACAACATCTCAATGTAAGTTTATTAATTGTAGTGATCACATCTTCTTGGTGCCCATCCATAGCTGGAGAAGCTATGTGTGTGAGGGTAAGGAGACATGGGAGAGCTCTGTATTTTCTGCTGTTTTACTATGAACCTAAAACTGCCCTAAAAATATCCATTTAAAAAAATGAGCAGACATTCAAGGATGACCAGACATTTAAGGAAATCTACATGAAAGAGGAAAACAAGCAAATAAATAAAACACACTTGTATTTGCATATGTAATAGGAAGAAAAATGAAAAAATCACATTAAACATTTTCATTGGCATCCTCAGCAAACTATGAGAATTTTTCATTAAAAAAATGGGTCACTTTTAATTTAAAACCAATAAATAAAGTTACTAAAAACAGAAATAAAAAACATAAACAGAAGGGTGGAAAGATAAAGTTTAGAAAATCTCCCAGAAACAAGAAAAAGAAGACAAAGTAATGCAAGAGAGAGAGAGAGAGAGAGAGAGAGAGAGAGAGAGAGAGAGAGAAGGAAGATAAGAAAATTAGAAGACCCATTCAAAAGAAAACTAAAATTTATGTCTTATATTATTCTCCAGAACAAAAGGCCATAAGTTTCCGGATGGAGAGGGCTTATCAAATAGCAAGCAAAATGAATGAAAAGGGAATTTTACCAAAGGCCTCTCTTACTGTCTACCAGGACATAAACTCCATGGGGCAATAAAAATTACTTTAGCATTGAGGAATTTATTAGAAACACCCTGATTTCTAAACACCCTTCTCCAGCAACAGGCGCTAAAGCATATTCTAGGGCTGAGGCAGGAAAAGTCAAAATGAACAGAGAATGTGCTAGATCAGAAAGTTTGGAAGTGTTTAAGACACATCATGGACATACCAAAACAAACAAAGCCAGCCTGAAGGCGTCCCACTGACCAAATCTGGGTAACAATTTAATTATCAAAAAAAAAAAAAAAAAACAAAACGAGTCAAAAATTGATCATCAAATTTAACTATAATAGTAATGTATTTTAAATAAGTGAATGAAACAAGCCATGAACCCATACCGGTATTAACAAATGAGCAAATAATTAAATGAGGAACAATGAAAAGGTCTTCCTAAGGTAGAATGCCAGCTAACAACATAGATGAATCATGGAGTTAGAAAATCACCATTCTGCAGCCTTCAAAAAAGAGAGGCTGGGTCTGGGGTTATGGCTCAGTGGCAGGGCGCTCACCTAGCACTGTGCAAGGCCCTGGATTGATCCTCAGCACCACATAAAAAATAAATAAAATAAAGGTATTGTGTCCACCTACAACTAAAAAATAAAAAATTTAAAAAAAAGAGATGCTAAAATGATATTGGAAGGTCAAGGAGAAATGGGGTGTTTACATAATCTGAGAGTACTTCCTAACAAAGTATCAATAACATGGAGAAAATAACCTCCCTGTGAGAAATCTGGCAGATACCCTTTAACTTTCACTAAGGGATCAAAGATAACATCACTAGTAATACAAAAAATAGCTACCCAACTTCTCCTGATAGTGTGTACTGACAAAGGCAAATGTGATTTGGTTTCTCACCAAAAAAAAAAAAAAAAAAAGTGCATAAACTGAATCTAATTGTGAGGAAGCTCTGGATAAACACAGACAGAGGCACATTCTACAAAACAGATGCTTAAACAACGTTGACATCAAGATGTGAGCTTATTTTTCTTTGTGTGTATGGTTTTATTTTTCTTTGTTTTCTTTTCCCCCTGTGTTCTGCAAATAAGAAACTAGAAGCTTTCTTAAAAAAAAATAATAATGATGATGAGAAAGACCACCTCACGTTTCTGGCTTGAGAAGCATCATCAAGCTCCAGAACAGGGAGCAAGTGTCCTGTGTCAGTATGATAGTCAGGTCTGAGGCTTCATCAGAACTTCTGAAAGCTCTCGTTTCAGTTTATCATTTCCTTCCCTTTCTGTTTAAAGGACAGACCATGGAAAGTTTTCGAACTTGGAACAATCTCTTCCAGAAAGATCCCATGCAAAGTTCCTCAGAATTGGTCCAAGCATTTTTTTTTTTAACCCATGAAAATTTGATCATGCCACATTAAGGAAACAATCATCAGACGAACCAGGTTTTGAACTTGGATTTCTTAACTCCTTTTTCCATAGATAAGGCTAAAAATTATATTTTCTTCTAATATAGGAACATTCATGATGCATGCCAGTTCTCACTTTACTCTGACTTTGTTTTTCAGAGGAAATATTTATATAATTTTCTGATTACCAAATGAAAGTAGAGTGTAATGAAAATATGCAAAAGCCATCTGGGCCTATCAAACCAATCCTAGATATCATTATCATTCCTTTTAAGCTTGTGTAGGTTTGAATTACAGAAAAAATGATGAGAAAATCCTCGGCAATGCTTAGCTATGATGCTTATAAAAATATAAGAGATCATGGAGATTTCATCTTTAGCATTAACAGAAAAGAACTTCATTGGAAAGCAAACTGTTTCAGTGTTCTCTCACCTTACCAGAAAGTCACACTTAAATTTATTTCTGAGAACATAAGTCTTTAATGACCTCACGGAGCCAGACTACTAGCTAAGTAGAAGTTCCATCTATAAATAGTCATTTGAAGTCCAATGAGGTACCAGAGCCACTTTTTGGACACTTTTTCCCTTCATATGTTGCCACAGAGCATATACTAGTAGGATCTGTCCCTTTCTCTTGAGATCTAAAGGTCCAGCTTTTGCCACAATTTGCAGACAGTGCGCCTGTGCCTCTTGAAGGGCAGGCTTTCTGTGGCCTCTTTTATTGATTTGCTTGACCCCAGAAATACACGGTAAATAGCATGTGTTCAACTTGAAAGGAGAAATTAAACTCCTGATATTACCTATCCCAATGTAAGCCCTTCATTGATTTAGAACAAATAAAGAATGAAGAAGTGACAACAAAAGAAAAAAAACATAAAAACAATAGGTAGTCAACGGCAAGGACATTGTGAATGAAATGATCCACTTTAGAAAATAGGCCTAGTCATCAAATTAAAAGCCTTTTGCACAGCAAAGGAAAAAAATAATGTGAAGAAAGAGCCTATTGAATGGGAGAAAATCTTTGCCAGCTACTTCCTCCAACAGAGGAATTAATACTCAGAATATATAAAAGAGCTCAAAAAACTTAACACCAGAAATAATAATAGTACTCTAATCATAGGAAAGCAAACTGTTTCAGTCCTCTCTAACATGACCAGAAAGTCACAATGAGCTAAATAGACATTTTCTCAAAAGAAGAAATACAAATCACAAACAAATATATGAAAAAAATTCCAACATCCTTAGAAGTCAGGGAAATGCAAATCAAAACTACACTGAGATTTCATCTCACTCTAGTTAGAATGACAATCATCAAAAATGTAAATAGCAATAAATGCTGGCAAGGATGTAGGGAAAAGGACTACATTCATACATTGTTGGTGGGACTGCAAGTTAGTACGACTACTTTGGAAAGCAGTATGGAAATTCCTCAAAAGACTAGGACTGGAACCCCAATTTGGCTTCTCCATGGAAGACAGGACTTGTGACTCAGGCACCACCTTTTATTAATATATACTGAATTAATTAATTATGAAATTCTTGGGGTTGGGATTTTTGTTATATTTGCTTTCAGTAAACCTCTAAGGATGAAATGAAAATTTAAGTGGTTTTAAACTCAGTAGAATTCAAAAAGAGAGACAAAGACTGCCCCATGCTGCAACTCAAAATTAGACCACAGGACTGACCACATTTACTATCCTCATGTCATATCCTCTACTCTTTGGAGATAGCATGGGTTAACGAAAGCATATTCCTTCTTAGTGGTTTGGGGCTGTGGCTCAGTGGTAGAGCACTCGCCCAGCACATTCGAGGCCCTGGGTTCAATCCTCAGTGCCATATACAAATGAATGAGTGGAATAAAGGTATTGTGTCAAACTACAACTAAAAAATAAGTATTTTTAAAAATTTCTTTTTAGTAATTAAATCATTTAAGAAAACAAACAAAAGCAAGTTTACCTCTTAACTTAGTCTCTTAATCTCCCTAGGACACCACCAACAGCAACTTGGCTCTTCCTATTGCCCTCAGATCCTGATCCATTTCTTGCCCTTTAGACTACTCTTCTCAAATGTACTTATTACAGTCTTTCCTTGATGTCTCCCATTCATCCAGTATGGATCTCTGTGCTCCTTGCAGGTGCCAAAGTCCAGTGCCTGTCACAGGTGGTGTAAGAGGAGTTCACTGGATGTTTTGCCTATATATCCTGTGGCTTTGAAACTTACACTATTTTTCTTTTTCCCAATCTTCTTTTCCCTTTCTCCTTCCTGATCTTCTTTTCCCTGATCTTCACCTTCCTGATCTCTCCTCCCTAATCTCATTTCTCTGAATCACCCCTTATAAAAACCCCTGTTCCTGTTGATGGAGAGAATCACAGCCTTGGGGACAGGAGTTCCATATGTTTTTCCTTTGCTTGCAAAGCAATAAACCATCTTTTTTCCTTTTTTCTCAAAACCGTGTCCTCGTTATTAGATTGGCATGGGGACAAGGACAACAACAGTAACATCAAGTCCTTGATGGGACCTTATCGCTACAGAGAAACTGAGGATCTACTGAAAACCAGGTATCTCTTGACAGCTCCTGGCTTATCAATGCCTACACACAGAGTTGCCTCAAAGATAATGTGTTAATCTCAAAGTTCAATGTGCTGCGTGGCTTGGGGAGAAGTTTCCAGAGGACCCCCTCTCAAACTAAACAAAACAAACAAGATGTATCTAAGGCAATGGTTACATGATTTTCCAAGACCTTGATCTCAAGATTCTGTTTTGGTGCATAATGTTTTGTTTTCTTTTCTGTGTCCCTGGGTAGGTGCAACTCCCCAACAGGTCAAGGCAGCCACAGTACACTGGAATGTTTTTCTGGCAGACAGAAAAATGGTAGGTCATCATTAATATGCACACTGAATAGCTTTCAAAAGCAATTCTGCTACAAACGGTGCACACATCACACTGCTTTCAAACTTTATGTAATTACACCATGCAGATACTGAGATCTAAATTTCACCTCATCTCTGATTGAAATGAAGTCAGGGTGTTTGCCTCTAGCTGGCTGTAAAAAGGTCAAAGTGATGAAGTAGCTTTTCCCAGCATTTGGGATTTAAATCCCAGTTCCTCCCTCTAGGAATGTGACTGCAATCTCACCTGGGAACTTCAGGCAGTGCTGTTTTACATTTATAGCTTATTTTGCTCAGTAATTATTCACAAAGTGTTTTATAGGGTCTATTTGGTCTCCCCAGTTTGATCATAAACTCCTGGGGTAGTTAGCAACCTTTTAAAAATTAAAAGAAGCCACGGAAAGAGAGAAATGCTTAGTGCAGTGTTGTTTACAGAAGTGCACCCAAGGTCACAGGTGCTAGTTTTCTGCTCTCTCATTCAGCTCGAAATCTGGAGAATTACTCTTTTCAAATTGACCCCCAGGAGTACTAATTTGAGGTGGAGGATATTAACTTTTTAAAGTAAGGAAAGCTTATAAAAGTTGAGTATCTATTAACCAAAATGTTGGGGGCCAAAAGTTTTTTTCAGATTTGGGATATTTGCATATACAGGATGAGATATTTTGGGAATGGGATTCAATTCTAAGCACAACATTCTTTGTTTCACAGACCCCCTTTTATACATAGCCTGGACTTGATTTGTATAATATTTTTAGTGCAACCGTCAGGTGTGGAAGTGTCTTCTTATGGCACCATGTCTACATTCAAAAAAAAGCTTCAGATTTGGGAGCATTTCAGATTTCAGATTAGGCATGACTATTTTGTATTTTATAATCAGGGGAAGGGTTGTTTAAATACAATTGTTCTCAAATGTGATCTGCAACAAGCATAATTAAGAAAGAAAGAAAACTAGTCAAAAATGCAAATGCTCATCCAGGCACGGTGGCACATGCCTATAATCCCAGGGAGGCTGAGGCAGGAGGATCTGGAGTTTAAAGCCAGCTCCTGGTTTATCAGTGCCTACACACAGAGTTGCCTCTTAGTGAGGCAACTTAGTTGCAACTTAGTGAGGCCCTAAGCAATTCAGTGAGAACCTGTCTCTAAATAAAATATTTTAAAAGGGCTGGGGTGATTAAGCTGGGTTCACACCCCTGTACAAAAAAAAAAAAAAAATTCTCAGGCCTCTCCCAAACTTACTGAATCAGAAATGCTGGGGATGAAGCCCAGCTATATGGGATCAACAAGTTCTCCAGGTAATTGCAATGCAGGTTAATGTTTATGAATAGGTTGGATGTGACCCAGGAAATCTATTCATTCTGTTTTTACTTTAGAAACTGAAAGCAAAACAAAATATATGTCGAAGACTAAAAATAGTAAAGCTACCCTGTAATCAAGGTTTACAGTCTGCTTACTAGAAACACTGATTTTAAACTGTGAGGTGTGCATGAAACGTGAGCACATTCCCCTGTATACTCACAGAAAAGAAATCAAAAGAAATGTGGCCCAAAAATCAATAAACTATTTCTGATGCATTTTACAAAGTGTCTTATATAATTTTGTCTCATGGAGTCTCCTTACTTCCCTGAAATGAAGACTAAGTACGATTATCTTCCTAATAATAGGAAATATTATTAGGAAGTTAGAAATATGAACTTCAGAGGTGAGCGGGGGACCTCACATGGACACCAAAATCTGCCCGCCTTCAGTATTCCCTTCCCATCCCCAAAGAATATTTCCTTTTTTATTAAGATAAATTAATTCTCCTGTCCTCTCACTCTGCTTCGCATAGATTTAGGTCACTGATACTTTCCAAAGCCCCTTGCTAATTTCCTTCACTTTCAAATTAACAGCTTGTCTCATATGAGACAGATGGATGGATGCACCTGGCTAGATGGAGCTGTAGGTGGATAAACAGATTAAAGAGCTCAGTGGCTGGAGTGCTCGCTGCTGGCCAGACATAATTAAGAAAGGTGGAGTTTGTAAGTTCCACTGGAGCATCAGTGAGGAAAGTCCCAGTCGACTGAGGTCCTAAAGCTGCTTCATTTTCTAAATTTTGAGACACATTTGCTGCCATAAAGGAGGAATGTTGACATTCTGCTGCTGAGAGAACACAAGTTCAGCTCTTTCCCTATGATGATGCTTCAAATCAATGCTTCTCAGAGTGTATTTGTTGGTCCCCTGTCTCAGAATCATCTGGATGTTTATGAAAAATTCAGGCTTCTGAACAACTTTCAGGACCCACTAATTTTCATTACTCTTGTTTGTTTGTTTGTGATGGTAATGGGGACCAGGAATATGCATCATTTCATAACCTGCCTTTAAAATGGAACTACTAAAGTATCCTTAGGTATATAGAATTTCTAAGATCATCCAAAAAAAAAAAAAACTGCAGAAATCCACACATATTCTGTGAACAATAACTTTGGTTATATCTTTCAATCAATCAAATCCCCCAAACCCCCAAACTTCAGATAGAGCAAAGAGTCTGTGACTGAAGCCAGGAAGTCTCTGTCCCAGAAGCCTCCTGAAACACTTGCTGGAAATGCAAATTTTCAGCCTCAGCTCAGTGCTACCAAAACTCCATGGCCTGGGTACTTAGGGATGACTCTGCAAGCTGAAAGTTCAGGAACACTGCTGCAGACCCAAGTTGCACACACTTTTATGCAAAGTGAATCATCTGCCGAAATGCAAATTATTTTGAGAAGTTTAAGAATTAAGTGATACTGTCCCAAGGAACATTGATGTTACTAATTCATAGACTACACTTCAAGTATCCAAACTCTAGGTTAATCTTTGACCTAATATAATGAATGTCATGGGCTGAAGTGGCTGGTTACTAAACATACTGGAGGCATAGTTGTGTAGATGCTGAGATCCCTCCACTGGCTTTGAGTTTTAAGTATGAAGGATACATTCATGCAGATTGGCCCATACTCCATCTTCCAAAACTCTGACAACTGAGATCATATAGTTTTATGGGCCTGGGAAAGGAAACTAAAAGTGGCTGAGCAGGGAGCAAAGTCTGCCTTTTGCCCAATGTACAAATATGTCAGTTACCAGCTTACAGGTTCCATTCCAAACTCTCAGTAAGGGACACTGTGCTATGTGGACATGTCTGCTCCCAACTCTACAAACTAGGAGCATGTCACATCACATCACATTACCAGGTTCTGTTTTCCTCACTTATTGAGTGATGGTCTTTGCCTGCCCTGAACAGCCTGGTCCTATGACCCTTCGGTCCTTTCTATTATTACACTTGCTCCATTGCTCCCAATGCCTGAAGGTTGCCACATTGCCACCCTTTGCACTTAGGAGTAAAGTGAAAGCAAGGGATTCTGCTCCCTGGAGTTTGCTTCTGTTGCGGATTCGGGCATCCACAAGCCTTGGCGACACGTGTAGGAATTCAGAAGCTACATGCTTCCTGGGCTTGTACTTTTCACCTTTACCTTGATAGGTTTTAAATTATTCATCCTCGATGTTCCATCTCACTAAAATTGCTAATTTGAAATATGGTCACATACAGGATTAGTTTGCCTGGCTGTCAAGGGTTTACTAAGTAGCTCGTGTCCACAGAGATGAGGAATGTATAAATTAGAGAGTGAGGATTTGCTTATAAGAGGGACCTACCAGAATAATTTGTGCAATAAAGACTTTGAATAGCTAGTAGGTTTATAGAATTTCTCTAGTGTAATTAGGAGAGGCATTGTTGTGTAATGAAGAAAATTAATTAGAACTAAACGTTTAGGGAATGTGTGGTTAGGTAACCAAAGGCATATTTGCAGCCTAATTGTTTTTTTGGCAGCTGGAGGCGTTTTATACCCTTTCAGGATGTTTGGTTAATGGATATTTTAACATGCCCTACTGTTTGCTTTTCTTTAAATTTAAACTACTTCAATATAGAAAAACAGCTCATCAAAGGTTTAAACCAAGTATATGTTCCGTTGGGGAAAAAATGCTTCTGCTATCAGGTTTATTGGATCATACTGTTTGTCAAATGCTAATTATTTTTAGAAGTCCAAATTGAGGCTAATTGGCCTGCCCTCCTGCACCATGTAATTACTGAGTTCTACTGTATGCATCTGAGACGCAAGTACCAAAAACATTTCCTAATATTGTACCATTATTTCTCCCAACCTGCAGTCAATTCTCAAGTAGTCTGCCTCTCCAGTGCTCTCCAGAACAAAGCAGATTTGGGAAGTACAGTAAACTTTAAAAGTAAGAAGAATTATTTATCCAGCCTGCTGATTGCTTTTATAATATTCACATTCTGAAGTCAAGCAGGCATAAGTTTAAATCCTCACTCTGTGATCTTGGAAAAGTTATTCAAACTACCTAAGGCTTGGTTTCACAATAGGTAATTGAGGGATAATAAACCTAAGATTAAAAATTTGTGGTAAAAATTAGACAAGATAGGTGTACCTTATTAAATTAGAGTCTTTTTTAGCCGGGTGCAGTCCCATAGGCCTCTAATCCCAGCAACTTGGGATGCTGAGGCAGGAGGATTGCAAATTCCTAGCCAGCCTTGGCAAATTAATAAGACCCTGTCTCAAAATAAAAATTAAAAAAAAATAAAAATAAAAAGGGCTGGGGACCTAGTTCAGTGGTAGAGTGCCCTTGGGTTCAGTCCTCAATACCAATAAATAAATAATAATATTTTGAGTTTCAGACTAGAAAAACAGCATTTAAAAAAATCACTTAAAGTGATAACAGAATAGGGAAATGGGCTATTTTTAATTTACAATAATTTTAGAATTAAAAATTTTTCAAAAATATTGTACAGTTTCTACATACTCTTCGTCCAGATTCCCCAAATACAAACAGCTTGATAACTGCCATAATATTATTAAAATCTATGAAATTAACATTGGTGAAATACTTTTTCATAATTGTCTTTTTCTGTGTGGTGTTAGGGATCAAACCCAGGGCAAGTGCTCAATGCACTGAGATATACTCCCATCTTGATAAAATACTCTTAAAGACATGATTTCAATTTTGGCAATTGTCCGAATAATGTCCTTTTCTGGTTCAGCATACCACATTGAATTTAGGTTTCATATCTCCTAAGACTCCTCTAGCCTGAGAAATTTCCCCTTTTTCTTAACCTTGAAAAGTCTGAAAAATATTGAACAGTTGCTTTATAGAAAAATCTCAATTTGAGTTTGTCTGATATTTTCTCATGATATGAACTTGGACATGCATTTTGGGGTAAGAATACCACAAAAATGATATGTCCTTCCCAGTGTATCATAGCAAGACACAGGTCTCATTGCTGGTTGTGTTAAGTTTGATCACTTGATTGAGATGCTTTCCTCGCTGTGCGATTACTATTTTTTCCTTTTTAAATAATAACTATTTTGTGGAGTGATATGTTGAGGTAAGGCAAATATACTATCTATCATGCTTTCACCTGCTAACGTTAGTGTCCATCAATAGATGTTGCCTGAAACAATGTTCACAGTGGTATTTAGCACAAACAAATGGTGGATTTCTAATTCTACCATGCAGCTTACGTTGTTTATTAATTGGAATTCTACCATAGGGAAGAGCTGTCCCATTTCCCTGGTTTGTTCACTCACTTGTTTATTTTTATCAGTATGGACTCAGATATTTATTTGATGAGCTATAATCCATCACTATTATTATTTATATTTTGCTAAAAGTGCCCCATATTTGGCCATTGGGAGATTTTTTTTTTTTAAGTTAGTTTCTGTGTCCTTTTGATATGCCCTTTATTTCTGAGCACCTCCTCATTTTCCTTCATCTATGTTCATCGTGTGTTTCCAGCCCTGGGATGAGCCATTTCTTCAAGGACACTGACGTTATCAAAAAGTTCAAAGCAGTAAAGCTGGTTTCATGAACCGCAAATTATGGATTCAGCTGAGGTCATTAAGGGTTCAAAGCTTCCTTGCAAACACTGAGCCCTGCCTTTCTCAGATTCATTTTTAGACATGAGGTGGTGGCTAAAATGGTACACGTTGTGGCTAAGCTGGTCACTAATGCTTTCTTTGTAGCTAGTGTTCCCAAGAAAAAAAGAAAAAATTCCTTTCCAGAGAGTCATGGCAAAAATTCCCCAGAGAGGTCAAATGAGGCCAGAGGCCTACCCCTGATCCAAAAACTGGGTACCAGAAAAACAGGCATGCTGCTCAGGAGATATGACTATCCCTTGACAGGGAGGAGAAGTTCAGCCCATGAGTACCACACAGAGGAGTGGGATTCTGGCTAAGCGCTCTGGCACATGCCTGTAATCCCAGCAGCTCAGGAGGCTGAGAGGGGAGGATTGCAAGTTCAAAGCTAACCTCAGACATGGCGAGGTGCTAAGCAACTCGGTGAGACCCTGTCTCTAAATAAAATACAAAACAGGGCTGGGGATATGGCTCAGTGGTTGAGTATCCTTGAGTTCAATCCCTGGTAGCCACCTCCCTGCCCCCCGGAAAAAAAAGAAGAGTAAGATTGCACATGACATGGGTGAACCTCCAGCTCTTTTTAAAATGAAAAGATGAGTATGATGTTATAATGTGCACGTGTTACCTCCTCTCTATAATTAAAGGTGACTGCAAGTGGCTCAGGGCTACTATTTTAGTTAATGTACATGGAGGGCTGTGGATGTATATGTGGTGCATGTATGAGAATAACATTCAGATATACAGTTTTCAAAGATTGAAAGGCAGCGTGGCAAGACAGAAATGAAAGGGCTTAACATAAAACCAGACCTCAGTTCCAACTATGCAACTTGCTGTAAAACTATGGTGAGTTACTTAGTTTTCCCAAGTTTATTTCATCTGTAAAGAATAAAATTTACTGTACATGTGAGGATTCAATGCATGTAAATCATTTGACACAGCAGTAAGAGCACTAAAAAAAATAGAATTAAACATAGGTGTGAAAATAGCATGGATTTCATCTTTCTTCAACAATAATACAGACATCTCTGAATTTCTAAAACAGCATTATAAGCATTAGCTCTTACTGTGCTAAAGATGAAAAGAAAACAGTTAAAATTTGCTGAGCTTATTTCTTTTTTATGTTGTCTTAAGCAAATAAACAATAACAACAGCAAAAACAAGACTATCTGGGCAAGTAAAGAGTCAACAGAGTGAAAAGATATTCTAGATAATGGGAAAAAATATTTGCAAACCATAAAGACATAAAGGGTTAATTTCCAAAGTACATAAAGAACTCCTACAACTCAACAGCAAAAACAAAAACAAAACAAATTACCTAACTTAAAAATGGACTAAGAAGTTGAATAAAATATTCTCCAAAGAAGACCTACAAATCACTAGCTGGTATATAAAAAGATGTTTACTATTATTAAACATCAGGAAAATCCAAGTCAAAACCACAGTGAATTATTTCCTCACACCTATTAGGGTGGTAGATATTTAAAAAGAAAAAAAAAGGTGCCGAGTGTTGACAAGAATGTAGAAAATTGGAATCCTTTTACATTATTGATAGGAATGCAAAATGATACAAGGACTATGAAAAAATAATATAGAGACACTTCAATAAATAAATAAATAAAAATAGAACTCGGGTAAGATCCAGCAAGCTCCCATCTTGGTATTTTTCCAAAAGAACTGATGTCAGACTCTCAAATAGAGATTAGCACTCTCATTTACATTTCAGCATTATTTGCAATAGTCAAGATGTGAAAACAACTGTTCAATAGCAGATTAAAAAAAGACAAAGGAATTTTATTCAGCCTTAAACAAGGAGGAATCCTGCCATATGTATCAACACAGATGAACCCAGAGAACATTACTTGACATAAAAAGTCTGAAGGAAAATCTATATGTTTCATACTGACATGCCTAAATAGCCAAACAGAAACAGAGAGTGGAATGATAGTTTCCAGGCTCTGGCAGGAGGGGGAAATGGAGAACGGCTTGTCAACGGGAATAGAGCCTGAAATATACAATAAGTGCCATTTCTTTCAAAATAGTCACAGAGACAACATATAATTGTGTGTGGGAGAAGGGGTCCTGATGATTGAACACTAGCACATGCTAGGTAAGTACTCTATCACTGAGCTGCATCCTCTGCTCTTTTTATTTTATTTTGAAACAGGGGCTTGCTAAGTTTTGGAGGCTGGCCTCAAATTTGTGACCCTCCTGCCCCAGTCTCCTGAGTCACTGGAATTACTATGTGCACCACTGCACCAGGCTACATAACTAGTTTCAATAATGTGCCAAAGTTCTCTGTCAAAATCTTCACTGTTACTAACACTTTCTCCCATAAGAGCATTTTAATCAATTAACATTGTTTGGGGTTAAGACAGAAAGGCAATAACATAACTGGTTTGCATATAATGGATACTAGGAAGGTACTATGAATAACAGAGCAGATATATCTGTCTAGCTACAACATGACCTTCAAAATATATTGTCCAATGCCCAAAATCAAAGAACACTAAAGCATGTACAGCATCTTTCTTGCTGTATTTTGAAAATGAATATGTTTATTAGCCTATGCTTAATCTCTGCATAGACTACTGTTGGAAGGATATCAAAAAAAATGGTAGTTTGCAAATAGCTTCTGTTAAAAAATATGAATTATTCATTTGCCTAGGACTTTTACATGTTAGATATTTAGCTCTTAATAGATTTCAGGACCTAAAGACATGGGTGGTGTTTTATTCTTGATATTCCCACATGCACAGGAAATTCCACATGGGAGATACTCAATAAATGTGAATTAAGGTGTTTCGATTTACACACGGGAAAGCCAAGTAAAGCAAGGGATGTAGAGGAAAAGATACATCTGAACTGATCATGTAAATAATGTTAGGGCTCATTTGAGGAAGTATTTGGTTAGCATAGGACAAGCTTTTCATATACTTAATATCTCATATAAGTAGATACAACGGAAACATGGTAAGAGCTGTAATGCTAATTGCTACTGTGACAACTGTAACAGAAAAATTAAAAACTTTCCATTTTGTTCCCAGAAAGTGTGCAAACTCCTCAGCTCATCCTGCAACCCAGTCTTGCGCCACTGCCATCTGCAGTTATATCTGCCACTGTAAAATTAATAGACTGTGTGGTTCCCAGGAAAGATGCATCTTGGAAAGGGAACGGTGTGGTTAGAAACAGCTGGCCTCACGGCCAGGGAGGATTGTGATGGCTGCCGAAGCATTTGCTATGGGTCATTGCCCTTCTCAGAGTACCAAACCAGCCCACCAGCTCTTCATGATGTGATGCAAAGCAGAAGCAGGTGGTTGCAGCTCCACTTCATTTCTTCGTTCAAAACATTTTCCGAAGATCACATTAATGAGCACACGTAAGTGAAACATAAAAGTTCCAGATCAAAAATAAATACGCCGGGAAACATGTGATTTGGTACAATTTCAGAGAAGATTAGAGCCTTTGCCAGGATGGATTAGAACACTGAGAAGTCTACCAACCTGAAAATATGTGATGCTTGAAGTTAACTCAGAAAAAGGCAACATAATAAACCACTTTCCTCATCCGCCCAGACAAATCAGCTGATTTCATTTGCAAGTTATGTAGCTGAGGGGAGAACACAGAGGAGTCAAGGTTACCCAACACCTTAACTTTACCAAGCTACCTGTTATGGCCATAGACATTTATTAACCTTCTGTTACTATAACAAATACCAGAGATAATAAGATAAGAGGCTTGATTTGACTCACGGTTTCAGAGGTTTCAGTCCATAGTCCCCTGTCCATGTTGCCTTTGGGCTCATGGAGATACAGTGTATTATGGCGGGAGGGTGTGATAAGGTCTCAATATTACCTTTAAGAGACACTGGGAATGACCTAATTTCCTCCCACAAGGCCCCACCTCTTTAAGATTTCACCACTCAGGATAACACAACAAGCTGGAGACCAAGCCTTTAATACATGGGACTTTGGAGGACATTTCATATCCAAAATACAGCAACTTTTATGAGGGTTATTTCTGTTTTCTTCACACAAATATCACTGTTCTACTGCTGAGGAAACTAGAGCTCAGAGGAGTTACCTTGCTCAAGGTCAAACATCTTTGATATACTATGTGTCAACAGCAGGATCTGCATTTCAACAAAGTCCTCTATGCACTGAAAGCTGAGGCTTCCCCCACTCTAGAGCCAGCTCCAAGCAGCGCACCAGTGGGGCTCTGTAACCAGATCACCCAGACATGCAAACTGTGAGATTTCAACAATGTCTTCACCTTTACTGTCATGAGGCTCAGGTTCCTGAGCTTGTAAAATGGGCACAACATTAGTGAACTATCCAGTGGGGTTATATTAAAGAAAAACTGGACCTAGATAAGAACTTAGATATTTAGTAAGCACTAGCATGGTGTCAACTGATGAATCTGGAGAGAAACAGAGAAAAACATATTTTGTTAAGAGAAAGATATACAATCAAGTTGTAATCTGAGATTGAGGTAGAGACATGGGGGGGGGGAAGGGGCGGGGTTTATGTATGCACCTGAGAGGGAGGAGAGAGGAAAAGCTTGACGAGAAAAAAAGAAAAAAAAAAAAAAAAGATGGGCCAATGAAATTGGAACAGAACATTAATGAAGGCAAACTAAGAAATCAGAGTCGTCCTGTGGATGAGAAGACCCCGAAGTCAGTGTTCTTACTGGCTTTGTTGTTGTTTCCTAGTCTTTTAACAACAACAAAAAAGACATCACTTTGTTGAACCATCTCAAAAGGAATTGTGTATAAAATAAAGTCTGTACAATTTAAACTCCTGTGAGGGATTTATTCCACTTGCTCTGCTCAGGCAAAGGCTTCGGGAAACAAAGCACCAACTTTGATTCCTAAATGAGCATCCGTCCCTGCAGTTCGGTTACTGAAAGCTTCCAGCAGCACTGGGCCTAATAGTTCATGCTACACAGCTGGGTTCTGAGCCTCGGGCTCCCAATGACTTTTCAGAGAGCTTCATGATTGGTTTGCTTCCATGGGATTTGGATCAAGATGAAAAATGAGCCCAAGGTTATTTGGAAACAGTTCATATTTAAGAGACCTTCAAACACTTCCCAAATAAAAAAAAAGTGGACTATAAATATTGTATAATAACCCTATAATAACGTCCCACTTTCTAATGTTTATCATGGGGAGGGGGAGTAGCAATGGGCACACCCATCCTTCAAAAGTTAGAAAATTGAGGATAAAAGCCAAGTCGCTTGGAAGAGTTGAAATCATTTGACTCAGAGGTGAAATAGCAGTTCATACCAGAAGAAAATTACAGCTGAATTTCCTAGCATTGTGATAAAGGTACCCTATCCATGATACCTCTTTCTAACTGAGGATCCCTAGCCTGTAGCAACCAATCCACCAAATCCTGTCCCTACCAACCCATTATCCATGATCCATGGAGTCGGCCTCGTTCTGCAGTGAGAAGAATGGGATTATGCACACTGAAGAGCATCTGTCTGTCTCTGGGGCATTGAGTTGAAATCAAATGCAGTAATCTCAGGGACACCTTAAAACTAAAACATCTTTCTGGTTGCCATCCGTCACCATCCTTCAGTGGCCTTCGTGTTAACCCATCACTTCATTTTGGCCCAGAGCTGCCCTTTCGGACAGACTCTACATTTGTGAGCCAAGTCAGCCATTTTTCACTGCAGTCCTGCTGGCTGAAAAATCAGCATTGACAAAACAGCTTGTGATCCAGTGAAGAGCCCAGACAGAAATGTAATAAACAATGTTTTGAATTACATTTTGGACATTTAAAAATGCTCTGGGCTCATTTCATAAGACATTTGCATTTGTAATGAAAGGGGAAAAAAAACCCCATCATTGCACTTGCAGTCTCAGGTTAACAGGCCCTTTTATGTTGTAAATTTTTTGCAGGAGCAATTACAAATTGTACACAGATTCATTATTTCTAGAGTACTTCATCAGGACATTTCCCCATACATCTAATTTGTCCTGTCTGAAATGTAACTTGACATAAGGGATTTTTTTAATTGCTTTTGAAGCCCTTCCAAGATAATCAACTGCTTTTTGGAGCATGATAAAAGACAGTAGACAATATTGCCAGTCTGTCTTAGGATCATACGCTGAAGTTTCCAGATAAGAGAAAAGAAAGGCAGTATTTGCCTCTGAAACTATGCAGTATCTCCATTTTAATTTGTTTCCCCTTTAAATGATTTTGTTGGTGCCTAAGAATAACAAAGAGAGAGGCTGGGGATGTAGCTTAGTTGGTAGAGTGCTTGCTTCCCTTCCACAAGGCCCTGGGTTTGATCCCTAGCACCATTCACAAAAAAAAAAAAAAAAAAAAAAAAAAAAAAAAAAAAAAATTGCCCTATTTGTATCTACCCTATGGCAATGGCTCCAGCTTTGGGGACAGGTAGTCAATGTTTATAAAAAGATTAAAGTATAAGTTTTGTCATTCTCAAAGAATTTTAACCAAATATTAAATAAATATTAATAAAAAAATAAAATAACCAAATTTTGGGAGGAGAAGGAATATTATTAAAAGCTGCTTGTGATGTGCTGAAATGTCACACATACCCCCCAAACATAACTACTATGTATCAATTAAAAACAAATAGACATCTGTTTTAAAAACTGGTTGTGTCTCTGCCATCTTCTGTGAACACATTTAAACAAATGATAGTAAATTTATTCATTTTAGAAGAACTTTTTTTTTTTTGCGTTGGACTTTGAAGGTGCTAATTTTAAATAATTTTATATTTTAATTGCAGGATAAATTGCATTTACTGTACATGGTAGGCAGACGATGGTCCCTCACACCCTACTTGTCCATACCTCATTCCCAGGAACTGGCATGGCAAAATGGACTTTGTAGATGTAATCTAGTAGATGCAAGCAAATTCCTTAAAATGGGGAGATTATTCTGGATTATCAGGGGGCACCCAATGGAATCACACACCTCTTGAGAATTAGAGAGACTTCCCTGGTGGTGGCCAGCGAGAAGTGACACAGAAGCATGGGAGAGTGTTGACATGGGGATTCAACCTGCTGCCACTGTATTTTAAAAGGGAGGAAAGGGGCTACCAACCAAGGAGTGTGGTGGCCTCTAGCAGCTGAAGGTGGGCACTTTACTCAGCTTATGACCAGCCAGCTTATGACCTCACTCCCATAGAATCAAGGAACTGAATTCCAACACCAACCCAAGTGAGGTAGAAACAAAATTCTCCTTTGGAGCCTCCATAAAGAAATGCAGCCTGCAGAACCTTGATTTAAGCCCAGTGAGACTGGTATCAGACTTTTGACCAACAGAACCATAAAATAACACATATGAATTTTGTAATCCATTCTTGTAGTGACTCATTAAAGCCATGTAGAAAACTAATATGCTATCCACACCATAATATCCTGTTCCCATACCCTGATCATCCATGAAGTACTCAAACAGAAGAGATAGAATATTAATTTTATTGCATCTGGCATATAGTTCCACGACCCTATGCAGTGGTCATTCAAATACCACTTGCTAAAATCAAATTAAACCATATTTTATAAATGGAAAATAGACTGTACTCTCATGTCAGAAAACCTCCATTATTAAGAACAATGATTGGGACATTGGGTAAAGGATGAAAATTAATAACTTTGTTTTAGACCCACATTGTTAATATGCATGCTGACCCTTAATCATCCTCCAAGAGGTGCTCTTGGCAGGAATCAGAGAATTGATTGTTCTCTAGTTCAAAGCTTAGCTTTGAGAGTCTGTAATGAGAAGTCCACAGGAGTTCAAGGAAGATTCAGATCTTTTCAACCAAAGATACTCCAGAAACCATAGGAATCATGAGTAATAACAGCATCTCTTTACCCAGGTGAAGGCAGCCAATATTAATAGACCAAAATAAAATGTCCGGTTCAGGGCTTCTTTTGTATTAAAGGATGACCTTATCTGAGATACTTAATGTTCCGGTTGTAGTTAATTAACTTTCCCAAAGACATAATGGCAAAGAATAGTAATTCAAGGGAGCCGGATGATCACAAATTGCTATGTAAAGTATCAAACTAAAGAAAACAGAGTTTCAGCTCCTAAAGCAGGTCAGGAGGACATTCAGGACCCAAGCCCCTAAAATCAATAGTGGCATAGCATCCCACATTAATGTGGTGGATCGAATACATGTATCAAATTTTGTGTCCTTCCAAAACTGCAGTGGGGAAGTTTGTTTGTTTGTTTGTTTTTTAAGATAAAATAACAAGCACAGAGAGAGCAGGAAAGAGGCAAAAGTAACAAAATGCGGGGAGCAGAAAGGCAAGGAGACTAATGGTAGAGGACTTAGCTGACCTGGGCCCCCAAAGCTGAACTTTAGTCAGTGTGGAGAGTTAGCTAACTAAACTTCCTCTAAAAAGTATCAAAAACTCAGAAATACACTTCTGAATGTTGGGTAAATGTTGGGAAGTGATAAAGAGAAAGGAGTCAAATTAGATTCCCAGAGCTCCTCTCCTATACCTCCAGATGACAGGCTTCTATCCTCTGGAGAGACCAACACAAATGAGGCCTGGACTGGGGTGAGGTGACGGGTAGACAGCCAGGATGATGTTGGAGGTACTGCAGTGAGAACAGATGAAGCGAACATGTGAAGGCTGAATGCTAATCACAGCATCCTTGGCCATTATTCAGCAAGAAGCCCAACATTGTTTATCCTGTATCATGGGACTAGGCCTCTGCTGGATGAACTGTACACTCTTAAGGAAGAAAGCCTGTTAAGGAAAAGATAAGATTCGTTCTAACAATGGCCTTCTACAGTATTAATTATGGAATCTCCATGGTATAATCAGCCAAAGCAGGAAGACAAGGGTTTGTGAGAAGCACTGGGTGGTTACCCGCCTAGACCAGCAATCTCCTGTCTGTCCCAGAAGCTTAAAGGAATGACAGTGGGATGCTGATGTGCTCAGCCCTACTTCCTTCCAGCATCACTTTGCTGTGGTCAATGTCCACCTTCTTGCACTCTCTTTAGATCCTGGACAGTCAGAACTTTGCCCTCTAGATAGGTCACTGGAGGAAACCTGGAAATCTGATCCTAAGAGAGAAAACTAAAATCTACACTGATGGTTCTCTAAAGGTAACTGCTCAGACTGTCCTAGAATAGTGGTTCTTATCCAGGGTGGTTTTGCTCGCAGGAAACGGGGCAACGTTTTGATTGTTGGGGCTGGAAGACAGGACATACCTCAGCAGAGGGAGTAGAGGCCAAGGATGCTGCTAGTCATCTCACTATGCACAGGACCACCTCCCCTTTGCCATCAACACAGAACAATACCTTAGACTCAGAATTTTTTTTTGTCTCATCTCAATTATGATCACAAACTGAAAATTACCAGATAGCTATGGAAAGCCTCTAACCAAAAAGAAAACTGACCAAAACCAAGCAAAAGCAACTTAGCAAAAACAGATATCTCACAAACCAAAAACACCCCAAAACAATTCCCCCCACAAAAAAATAAATTATCTAGACCCTGCACCTAATAGAGGAAAAAGCAGGCCCAAATCTTCATCATGTCAGATTAGTCCTTGACTTCCTTAACAAGACTCCTAAAACAGGGGCTGGGGATGTGGCTCAAGTGGTAGTGCACTCGCCTTGCATGCGTGCGGCCCGGGTTCGAGCCTCAGCACCACATACCAACAAAGATGTTGTGTCCGCCGAGAACTAAAAAATAAATATTAAAAATTCTCTCTCTCTCTCTCTCTCTCCTTTCACTCTCTCTTAAAAAAAAAAGACTCCTAAAACACAAGAAATAAAATCAAGAATTAATAAATGGGATGATTCAAACTAAAAAGCTTCTTCTCAGCAAAAGAAACAATCAAAGAAGTGAAAAGAGAGCCTACATTTGTAAGTAAATTTTTGTCGTGCACAATCAGACAGAGCACTAATCTCCAGGAAATATAAAGAACTCAAAAAACTTAATACCCAAAAAAAATCAATAAATGGGCTAAGGAGCTAAACAGACACTTCTCAGAAGAAGATATACAATTGATCAACAAATATATTAAAAAAATGTTCAACATCTCTAGTAATTAGAGAAATGCAAATCAAAACTAAGATTTAATCTCACTCCAGTCAGAATGGCAGTTATCAAGAATACAAACAACAATAAGTGGGGGAAAGGCACACTCATACCTTGCTGATGGGGCTACAAATTAGTGCAACCACTCTGGAAAGCAGTATGGAGATTCCTTAGAAGACTTGGAATGGAACCATCATTTGACCAGCTATCTCACTTGCAGGTCTATATCCAAATGACTTAAAATCATCATACTATAGTAATGCAGTCACATCAATGTTTATAGCACATCAATTCACAATAGCTAAACTGTGGAACCAACCTAGATGCCCTTCAATAGATCAATGGATAAAGAAACTGTGATATATATACACAATGGAATATTACTCAGCATTAAAAAAAGAATAAAGTCGCAGCATTTGCAGATGAATGGATGGAGTTGGAGAATGTTATGCTAAACGAAATCAGCAAATCCCCAAAACACTAAAGCCCAAATGTTCTCTCTGATAAGTGAATGCTGATCCATAATGGGGTGGGGGAGGCAATAGGAAAAATGGAGGAACTTTGGGCAAAGGCCGGGAGGAAAGAAATGGGAGGGGGGCAGGAATGATAGTGGAATGAGTTAGACATCATTACCCTAGGTACATGTATGACTGCACCTCTGGTGTGATGCTACATCGGATACAATAAGAGAAATGAAAAGTTGTGCTGCAATTGTGTACAATGAATCAAAATGCATTCTGCTGTCATATATACCTAATTAAAATAAATAAATATTTTAAAAATTTATCTAGAGTTCAACACATTTCCTACTTCCTCTTCAATTTCCTGTATTCCTCTTAAAAGGACCCTTGGATATATCAAGATAATTCAGGTAAATCTTATTTCAAGATTTTTAAATTGATATATGGGCAAAGTCCCTCTTGCTATATATAATTACAGCCCCAGTTGTGGGTATTTAGACAAGGACTTCTTGAAAAGAGGGCCTTTTTGAGCCTACCACAATCTGAATGGATGTCATATTTATAAGGTGGAAAATAGCCATTTAATAGTGAAGGATTTAAGTTGAAAGGTTGAAAGGGCCTACCAATAGCAGGACAATATGGGTAAAAACAGAACCACAGCAGAGCCCTCCACTGTGGAATTTCAGAATACTGAAGGCAGAGAGAAGGGGAGGAAAACATTCAAGGGTAAGGATTCTTGGTGGCTCCAGAGTTTCAATTTAGCAACACTAGAAGCACAAACAATAGGGCAGTGTCTTCAAAATTTGGTGAAAAAAAAATTATTTCCCAGCTCAACTTTGATAGCCAGGCACTCAGTTAAATCTTAACATTTTTATCTCATATGCATCCTTCCTCAAGAAGCTACTGAAGGATGAGTAACTGAAACACAATAGACTGAGAGAGAGAAAATGCAGGTAATAGGAGACCCAGCAAAGAGAGAGAAAGGACATTTGGGGACAGCTGTGAAGGGAGATCACAAATATATAGCAACCAGTAGAGGCTGGAACAAAATGACTAGAGAACGAAATGAAGAGCTTTTGCCGTTGTACCACCGTCGGTCATAGGCTGTTGGTGCCTATGAAAAAATACATGACAATTTAAAATAAAGGAGGAATGCTTTATTTTGGCTCACGGTTTCAAAGGTTTCTGTCCATGCTTGGCTGGATCCATTGGGCCTGAGGTGAGACAGAACATCATGGTGGTAGGGAGTGGCCAAAGAAAGGAGAAAGCTACTCTGCTCACAGGAGCCAGGAGTCTGCAGGTGTGGGTGAAGGAGTGGGCCTGGAGACAATAAATACCCTTCCAGGGCAGGCCCTCAGAGTTCTACTTCCTCCAACATTTCCCCCCTGCCTAGAGTTTCCAGGACCTCCCAGCAGTCCAGTCCACCATCGGTGGATCAGAGCCCTCATGATCTAATTACTGCCCCAAAGTCCCATATCTGAACACTGCTGTATTGGGGACCAAGCCTTCAACACATGTGGAACCTTTGTGGAACATTCCAGATCCAAACAATAACACCACTTTTCTTTCTCTTTTTTTTCTCCATGCTGTGATACCCAGAATAAGATTCTTACTTCACCACTGACACACCTGAAAGTCAGAGGTAGGTAACAATTAGCTTGAAAGCAGAAAATACAGAGCAACCCAATTCCCTTTGCAATACTCTTACTGCCTACCCAATCCCTTCACAAAGTACTATCTTGTAGTAGGCCCAGTTTTCCCAAGACTCATTGATGCCCTTGCCCTTGGAATCCCAAGGAACTCTGAAAACTTTCAGGAAAATCGAAACCACAGACAAAGCAGTCAATCTTCTCGGAGCTGTCACTTAGCAGTGGAAATACTGCACTTTTCCCCCTTGGTTAGATGTGTGCTATTTTGAAACTAAATAATGTATACTGGAAAATACAGATGTAGATTATAAACAACTGTAAAAATAATAAAGATACTAATACAAAAGTCTGAATACTGCCTCACACCTGTTAGGATGGCTACTATTAGAAAAACAAGAAAATAACCAGTATTGGTGAAGACACAGAGATACTGGAATGCTTGTGGCCCTTTTGGTGAAAATGTAAAATGGTACAACTATCATGGAAAACAATATGGCAATTCCACAAAAGAATCAGAAATAGATCACCAAAGGATCCAGCAACTCCATTGATGGGCATTACCCAGGAAAACTGAAAGCACCGTTTCAAAGAGGCATTTGACATCCGGAGGTGGAAGCAACTCAAATGTCCATCAACAGATTTATTAACAAAATGTGATACATACATAGAATGGAATATTATTGGGGCCTTGGAAGGAAATTCTGAAATATGCTACAACATAAATGAAACTTTAGAACATTAGGCTAAGTGAAATAAACCAGTTTAAGACTTTGTATGTAGATATGAGGTATTTATAATAGTCAATTAGTAGAGACAGATAGATGGTAGCTGTCAGTGGCAGGGGAGAGAATTAAGAAAGTAATGGTTCTTGTTAATGATTATGAAGTTTTGGATTTATGAGATTAAGAATTCTGAAAATTGGTTGCATAAAAATGTAAATGTATCTAACCGTACTGAACTGTACATTCTGAAGTCATTAAGATGGTAAAGGTCGTGTTAGATATGGTTTACCACATTTTTTCAAAAATATAAGATGAGGAAGGAAAGAAATGGTCACCTCTAGGAAGAATGAGGCATTATGATGGTTAATTTTATGCCACATTTGACAATTTGTTTGGGTCAAGGTATATCCGAATATCGGATCAAATGTTATTCTGGGTGTTTCTGTGTGTTTTGGATGTTGACATTTTAATCAATGGACTTTGAGTAATGCAGACTGCCCTCTAAAGTGTGGGTAGGCCTCATCAATTACAGGCCTATGTAGAACTAAAAGGCTGGCCTTCCTTAGGGAAGAAAGAATTCCCCAGCAGACTGCCTTCGGATATCACATTCAACAGCAGTTTTTAACTTGAGCTGGAAAATAAGATCCCCTAACTCTGCAGGCTGTTGGCCCACCCTGCAGATTTTAGACTTGCTAGCCTCCATAATCATCTGAGCCAATTCCTTATAACACACACACACACACACACACACACACACACACACACGCATGCTATTTTTTTCTCTCTCTAGAAAATCCTAATACACACACAATAGGGGAAAAGTATTTAGAGAGCTTCTAAGGTATTCATGAAGTTGTATTTCTTAACGTGGGTGTTAGGTATGAAAATTTATCATTATTCTTTAAATTGTATCTATATTTTATGCACTTTTTTGTATGTATTATTCTCTTCAAAATAAAAACTTTCTTTTTAAGAGTCTAAAGTTGAAATGCAACCAATCCATTCACCACAGTTCACATATTATTAGGAACACTTTTTGTACTGATCTATTTTTTTTTTAGATGTTGATGGGTCTTTATTTTATTCATTTATTTATATGTGGTGCTGAGAATCAAACCCAGGGCCTCACACATGCTAGGCAAGTGCTCTACCACTTAGCCACAACCCCAGCCCTACTGATCTATTTTTCATCAGTGCTTTATAGTCATACATGAAAGTAGAACTTTCTGTGACAGCTTCATGCATGTACATGACATATTTTGGTTAATTTCATTCTGTGTGCCTCCCCTTTCTCATCTCTTCTTCCTCTCTCTCATTCCCCTTCCTTTACTCTATTGTTCTCCCTTCACTCCAACCTTTTAAAAAATTCCTTATTTCTATCTTCTGCTTATGAAATCTTCAACCTTTGACTTTTTTAGTATGATTTATTTCACTCATCACAATGTTGTCCAGTTTTATCCATTTACCAGCAAATGATGTGATTTCATTTTTCTTTGTGACTGAGTAAAACTCCACTGCATATGTAGACAACATTTTCTACATCCAGCTGTCACTGAGGACACCTAATCTGGTTCTATAATGTGGCCATTGTAAATTCTGCTGCTATAAATATTGCTATGCATGTATCAATACATTATGTTGATTTTAGTTCTTTTATATAAATACTGAGTGAGATACTGGGTCATACGGTAGTTTTCATTCCTAGTCTTTAAGGAATCTCCTATTTTCCAAAGTGGCTGTACTAATTAGCGTTCTCATGAACATTCTCGCCAGCTTACAAAAAACTACCTTTAAGATTTTAAATAAAAGAAATAGCCCAAGCCTGATAAACTCATCTGTAGATAGAAATCATATTAAACTTACTAACTTAGGTTTGGCAGAATTATGTAAATCACACAGGATGGATCTGTAATGGGTCATCTAGAGAAATTGAGAGGTTTTTTTTTTTTTTTAAGTTGACATTAGGAATGATCAAAATCCCTGGTGCTACTGAGAAGACATGTTATCCAATGAGATAAATGGTGTCAGAAAATTTTATGTCATTTATGAAATTTTGTCATATAGCATGCATTTTTTCCATCATTAATTCTCATCTTCTCTTTTCAGTGTGAATTCTAACTATGGAAGAACATCTCTGAAAGCCAGAACCATAAACACATTTTTAATTTTCTGAGGACTTAAAGCCTGGGGGATAATACTGTAGGAGGAAAAAAAAAATATTTCCAGCCCTCCAAACTGCCAATGTGTTTGACTTATCATGGATAAGTTTTAGCATCTCACATTAGAATATTTTGAGGCCTTTATATAAAATTTACATTTTTAAGGCAACATATTTTGAGTTCTATAACAAACTGGCAAAAAATCAGAATCGTTTAATGTTATAAATTAGAATGTATGTTATAAATTAGAATCAAGGTGGGGACTATGGAAAGCAGAACGATTGTAAGTAGAGCCGAGCAATTTCATAGCCATCTTTCTATATAAATCATTTGCAAGTAAATACATGAATTTGAATGTATCCAATTTCCAGAGATAAAATTATGTGCATATAAATTCAAGTATTTTACCATTTCTGTGGCAAAATACAGAAGTTTCAGAAGTCATTAGGCAAAAGACATTGCAAAAATAATTTATCTTTGAAATCTCTCAAAGTTTATTTCCAGAATATTACAAGTACACCTCTATCATGAGCCAGGAAGCAGAAATGAAAACAGAAAGCATTATGGGACCTCATAGTCCCTGTAAAGGCTTGTCCCCAATGACCTAAGGATCTCCCACTAGTCCCAACTCCTAAAAATCCCACCAACCTACCTACCATATATAATTTTATTTTATTTCATGTAATTTTATTGCAGAAAACATGGAAAATTAGTTTTTAAGTCACAAATAAAAACCACTAGTAATATTATTTTTGAAATTCTTAATATCTTTTGACTAAAAGTGAAGGTAATATTGACAATAACAAGTACAGCACCTCTCCCCCAAATCTCAACCTTTAACCATTTGGGAATTTTGCAGCCATATTTGCAAATATCTCTTTTCCAAGAATTTCTATAATAGGTCTGCAAAAATGGGAGATATTCATTTAATTCTAAAAAAGACTTGAAGTTCATAAAGTAAAAGTAACTTGGTGGTATAGTTTGGATGATGAATATCCCCCAATGGTCCATATTTAAAAGGCTTGGTAGGTAGGTTGGTGGGATTTTTAGGAGGTTGGGACTAGTCAGAGGTCCTTAGGTCATTTGGGACAAGCCCTTACAGGGACGGACTATGATGTCCCATAATGTTTTCTGTTTTCATTTCTGCTTCCTGGCTCACGATAGAAGTGATTTATTCCACAGGCTCTCTTGATATGATGTGCTGCTCTTGCTAGAGGACCAAAGAAATGGCACCACTTCATCCTGGACTAGAACCTTGAGAACAGTGAGTCAAAATAGACCTCTTAAGTGTACTGCCGCAGGCATTTTGTTATAACAACATGAAGCTGACTTATACATTTGCCACTAGCACCTGGTAGAATCACATTCAAATCCAAATTTGGTCATTTCTTTTTACTACATATATAATGCTGCCTTTAAGTCAAAAAGCTCATGACCTGCTTGACTTTGATTTAAAACCTGTCATATTGTTAATGAGATTATTTTTCAAAGATTTAATTTAAACTCCAATAGTTCTTTGAAAGGTTTTGCTACTGGACAGCAGTGTATTTCCCACTTTTTGACAATGGCTGAAGTGATTACTAGTCTGTATTAAAACCCATGTGAAGTAACAACTTTAAGACATGAAAGTGTCTTAAGCATACAGACTGAGATATGTTCAAGATGTTGTACCTCTCACATATTGAGACACACCATATCTCGAGCTGCTTGTCCTTGATTTAAAGCCCTCATTCTGACTCAAAAGAAAATTTAATTTCCTCCCACTCTTTCCCAACAGCCCTTCAAATACAGGAGCAAAACAAAGGATGAGGAAACCTTCAGCAGTCATTCTAATAATGACTTTTTTCCTGGAAAAAAAATGTTTTCCCTTGGTACTGGGGATTGAACCCAGAGAAACCTTACTACTGAACTACCTCCTCAGCTCTTTTCATTTTTAGTCAGGATCTCACTGAATTGCCCAGGTTCAACTTGAACTTGTGTCCTCCCTCCTCAGCCAAGTTGCTGGGATTATTTATAGGTGTGTCCACGCCTTTTCTTCTGATCTTATTCTGCAGATACACATTTGTGATGTGTAGCGTATATGGATACTTGTGGACACAGAATGAAATCTGACAAACGTGAAAGCTTTACACAGCTCATTGAAAGAATGCTATTAAGATTTTATAGTCTAAGCACATCAGTTACAGAATGATTAAATTGGTTTTATTCATTGACATAATAGAATAATGAAAGGAATACTTAGCTCCTCCTTTTGGTGGTTTGCTGTTACCTGTTGGCCTGTGTGGCTATTTCTGCAGTATGCCGTGGGCTTTGGGCCCACTACAGGGGTCTGCTTAGCCACTGGCATGAGGGAGGGGCAGTAGTCTGGAAATGCTCAGCTGTCTCATGGAGACTTGTGTGATGAGTGGGTGGACTTTTGATCAGTTGGGTTTTATAAATGAGTTGGGAAAATATATTAAGAATAATGGGAGATAGGTTTCTGTAAGAGAAAGGAGCTACAAATATGCAAAGAGAGAAGCTAAAATAAACCCTGATGATAAAACTGGATTGGAAGTTACCAATGTGAATTTTCTGGCTTCTTATGTAGGGAGATGTCAAGATCAAGGAACTCTTCCAGATTGAAGCTAAAGCAACATGGCAACAAATGCCATGAGTACTTCTGGAACTGGCAGCCCTATAAAGGACATTACTGGGTTACCTAATGAAATTTGAATGGGGTCCATACCTTATTGAATCAAAGATAACTTCTTTTAATGTCATGTGTAAGTGCAATTCTATTCTTATAAAACACACTGAAGTGACAAGGCACCATGACTTCAACTTAAATAGTTCAGGGAAAATATAGCATATATGTGTATAAAAAAACACAGAAAATAATATACATGTATATAACAGCTGACAAATGGAGGCCCTGGAAAAGGGAATAAAGGTCCCTGTACTTCGGGCAACTTTTCTGTAAGATTTAAAACTTCATTTTGAAATTTCAAAGACTCTCTCTATATAGAACAACCTAAGTGAAAAGTAAGGTGGCAAAATGTATACCATACCACTCTTTGTGTAAGAGTGATAGGGAGAGTATGGACACACATTTTTATATATTTCTTTAGTTGTAGATGGACACAATCTATTTTTATGTGGTGCTGAGGATTAAACCCAGTGCCTCACATGTGTTAGGCACTGTACCACTGAGCCACAACCCCAGCCTTTGAGTATATTCTTGTATATGCAAAACACCTCTAGAAACATGATCTATATTGGTTTCTTGCACAGATGGAAAATGGGTGGCTGAAAAGAATGAGGTTTCTATTCTTTGAAGTTTTTTAATTTGGGGCTATATGATATGTAGCAACTTAAATACATTTTTTTTTAGCATTTGCCAAAAGCAAGTGTCACACTGGCTACCTTAGAAACACTCAGGAAGTATTTAAAACTAGATGAGACTGGGGTGGTGGCACATGCATGTAATCCCAGTGGCTGAAGCAGGATGATTGTGATTTCAAAGCCAACCTCGGCTATTTAGCAAGGCCCTAAGCAACTTAGGAAGATCCCCTCTCAAAATTATAGCAAGGCATCAAAATACAATGAGTGAATCAAATAAATGATTGAAAATACTGAACTATAAAAAAAAAATTATAGCAAGGGCTGGGGATGTGGCTCAGTGGTTAAGTTCCTATAGGTTCAATCCATAATTAAAAACAAAATAAAAAACAAAAAAACCTCCTAGATGAGTAGGCCTCAATTTCTAAAGTTCCATTTCAGCAGGTCCAGGGTTAAGAATCAGTAAGATTTCTCTAGTTAATCCTCAAATATATGGCACCTGGGAATTGCTGTTTTAACCAAATTACCCAAGTATGATCCACTCTAATCCCAAAATTTTAAGTATATTAGGAAATTAGAAATACTGTGTCCAATGACAGAAATAAAACATAATCTGGGAAAAGAACACTTCAAAAGTGAAATTAGAATATTTGCAATGACTACTGAATAGAAGCAGCCAAGTCATAGGAGTCAATTTACCTTCCTGGCTTCCCTTACTAAGAACTCAAGTACTGTCCAAGCCAAGGTCACCTGAAAATTACATAGCAATTTGCAACATATTCAAATACTCTGCATTTTTAAGAAGGTATATTCTTTGTAAATCTTTGTAAATGCATAATACACATGATTAGTTATTTTTATTCAGTTAGTACAAGCAGATAAAGTCACACTGTAGATCTCCAGTGGTGAGTTCTTCAGTGTTCAATTTATTGGTGTGCATTCTCTCAACATACATAAACTACTTTTTGTATGCATCAGATATTACATAACAATATAATTTTCTTTAAAAAAAAAGAACAATTGTTTAGGCATTACATTTAAAAAGAATACAAGAAAACTAAGCATTACATGCCAGCAGTACATATTTATAATTCATGAGTGGTCAAAGAATTACAAGATCTATTATTATTATTATTTTTATTATTATTATTATTATTATTACCACACATATGAAATATTACTTAGCAACATGGGATGAAAAGAACAGTTCTATATTTATATTTAAAAATACACATACACACTCTCTCAAATGCTCACCATACACTGCTAGGAAAGCAGGAGGCATCAAGCTGCAGAAGTTCCCATATACATAACATATTGAAGTATCTCAAGCATAAAAACTGTACTTAAGTTGCAAAAATAAAGTTTCTTTCTTCAAATATTTTGATCTGAGCTCAAGCAAACCACATAATGAACACCAATGATTTTTGTATGACTTCACACTTTAAACAATCAACATACAAGTCAACAGCTTAAAAAAAAAAACCTGAAAATACAGAACTCGTAGAAATGAACAATGCATTTCATACAAAATAAGTCTACAGCAGATTGATTCATCCTGGCTCGAAATATTTAAGAATCATAATTTTATTTCAAATTGCAAATTAAGCCAGAACAAATATGATAAACAAAAATCATCACTAAATAAAGCATCATTGCCCTATAGTTTCTTAGACAATTTCACTAGTGCAAGAGCATCATTTACCTGAAAGATTTATTTAAGAGTCACAATTAAAGAGTACCCATACAAAACTATTTCCTTTTTTCTTTAAAAAGTGCCACATACTATATACTTTTCATTAAAAAAAAAAAAAAAACTAGTGAAAGACTGTCTGTCTCCATCTCTTGTCAATGAGGAAAGGCCAGAGTGATTTCTTGATTCCAATTCGAAATGGTGTTCGCTGGCCAATGCCCAAGGTCTCCAATTTGGAACAGTCAAGCTGAGCATTATGTGGATGTTGTGCTCCTATGACTGGGCTGTCAGTGATCTTTAAGGGAGAAAAAAAAATTGCAAGTCAATGAAGGACCACAACTTCAGGATTTTATTCTTACATCATTTTGCATATAGTTCCAGAAAACTGATTTGTATCATCCCTGGAAGTAAAGTATTATTTTGATGGCAGACATTTAATTTCATCAATACTCATGGACTTTTTTTTTAAAAACAGATAATAATTTAGAGAAAAGTATCACTACAAACTGAAAACATATGAGCAAAGTTCACTCCGATTAGTACCAGGAAATAATGTTATCCAAAAGCAACAAACAATAATACACACTACAGTGAAGGATCTAGACTTTTAAGAAGTCAGGAGTTTTTAA